>NC_056751.1:397473528-397701028 GCF_019279795.1 Protopterus annectens | reverse complement strand
GTGTGAATTTGTAATGCCTACGAATTACAGGTTATCCCCATCATACCATCGAGCACTAAAGTATTGCTTATGCAGTACTGATGGTAATTATTTTTCTGAATCTTGGTTAGGATGTGTTGCAGACAAATTATTTTTATTGGGAAGTATAACAATAAGAAGCTGTTGAGAAGTAAACAAATATAAAGTAGAAGGAAAATGTTGTGTTTATAGAAATGTATTTTACTAAACAACAGGAAAAGAGTGCATTTCATGCAGTAATATTGTATCACAGGCAAACAAATAGACAAGAAGAATGAAATAGCCTGACTATTATAAAGCATACGAGTAACTTAGCTCATTGCACATTTAGGACATATTAATATGTTTCGGAGAAACACTGCAGATAAAACACAAAAATATATTTATTTATTGAACGGTTAGCACTTTCACATCATATATTGATGCTTTATTAGACCACTATAACATCAAACTCATCCTCTTATATATGCACAATCCCTACCACCAATTAAGAAATCAGCTTCTAGTGATTTGGTGTTTGTTGGAGTTTATCTGCAGTGGCACTATTCGTATTCATTTTTATTATATTAATGTGTTTGCAAGAAGTGCTTTGTGGACTTTTTTGAAGGTAGTATGCTATCTTTGAAACAACTTATCAGATCTAAAAGAATAATCACACAATATATTACTTGTTATTGTTAAGGATACTTTAATGGAATGTGAAAAGCAGTTGTGAAATAATCTATCGGAACTAAAGGAATACTCACATTCATACTAATTATTTTCTAAGTCTTTCAAATGTAATAGAATTTTTTTTTAAACTGCACAAATAAAGTTATGTTTAATACAGAAAGAGTGGTGATTTGTTGGATTTAGTGGATATGTAAAAAGATTCTGGTAGACAAAGTTGGATTAAGAAAGGTCCAGATTGTGCATATTTAATGCATCACCTGTAAGGTACACCCTAGACTTCTATTTGGAATTTTGGCAACAGTAAATGCATTGCAAAGAACTGTTACACAGGGAATTAAAGGCTTGAAATGTATAGTTTTGAGTCATTCAAGAGCTGCAACAAATGGAAGACAACATAATTTCAGGTTAAGAGCAAATGCAAAATAAAAGTGAAATGTCTGACATACATAAAAATAAACATGCAATGGAATATAGCCCAATACATAAGAACAGTCATTTGCAAATCCCAAAGACAGAAGACAAGAAAACATTGTAAAGATTTCTGGGAGTGATGCATTCTCTTGCAACATATGAACCTGACCTGATACATCTGAGATACATATACATGTAAGAAATCTGTTAAAGCAAGATTTACCTGTGATCACATATGTGAACACAAAAAGTGTTTTGAAATGCTCAAGGAACTTTGTTAGAGAAGCACCACTTTAAAATCTGACAAAGGGAATAACCCTGTTGTAGTCAGGTAGAAGCCAGTTAAAATGGTATACGAGCAGAGATCATGCAAGAAGGCATGAGTCACATAATAGATCTAGGAAAAAAAGAACACGTTCACATGAAAAGGAACCATTAGAAATAATGTACTGATATGAGAAATTCCATGAACATATCTATGTTAATGAAGATTAGAATGAAAACAGACCATCAACCCTTGAGGGGTATATTCAGAATTTGTTTGTACAAGATATGACCAAGTTTGCAAAGGAATAAACTTAATCCAGATAAGTATAATTGGAAAGTGAAATATAGATTAGTCAATGATCTACTGGATAATACTGAGTATTGAATATTTACTGGAGAAACTCCAATAATTGCAGGACAAAGAGCTGCAAATTATTTAGACTGGGATACATGCTAGTGATAAACAGCAGTTTTGGCAAAGGCAAAACCGAGTGAGAGCCATTCATCAAAACTATATTCATTGAATCTCAGATGCATACATTTCTGCATGGGAACAAGCCTTCCTGCACTCACCCTGAACTTATATATACTAAATCCGAGGTTGCCCAACAGTGGAGAAAGAAAAAAACTGCACTGACAATGAAAGTAGTTTGGGTGAGTGGCTTTCAATCTGTCTGTCTTTACTAAAGCTATTATCAGTGGCTTCACAGACACTATTAAACTATTCTGCAGTTGCCAATGATAGAAGGCAAGGTTCAAATGACAAATTCACCACTGTAACAGGAACAGGCAAGCAAAAACACTGAGGGTAATGCTACTCAATGCTAGAAGTAGCCAAAAAATAACAAAGCTTCCACCATGGCCAATGTAAGAAACCAGATAAAAACTTTATTCCACAGGATAAGCGCTTTCACACATAGTGCTTCATCAGATCCACAAAGAAACATTGCAGGTGTACATATATATATATATATAAGGAGCATTAAGTCAATTAATCAATTAAGATAAATACCAATTACTGATGTATACTCTATGTTTTCAAGGCAGGTTTTAAAGGTACAGTTAGAGTCAGACCTGGCAGCTTATCTGCCTGCAACCTCATCCATTTTGCTTCCACATTCTCCAACTTAACATTAAAATCTCCTTTCTGTTTATTAACATGCACAATTTTCAGAACATAAAATACAAAAAAATGACCAGTAGCCACTGAAATATGCTTAGCTAGGGCATTTAACAAATTCATGTGTTTAATATCTCCTATATGCTGCAAAATGTGCTCTTTCAACATTCTAATGGTCTTGCCTATATAAAAGGATGTACAGAACGTACATCTAGCCTCATATGTCAAACCTTTTGACATGCAATCAGCATAGAAACATGCTTTAAAGGTGTAATTAATAAAAGGATGTTGAAATACCTGCTCAGTGCCAATATATATATGCAAGCTTTACAATGCCTGCATGCATATGTCCCCTGATGATCAGATAAGGGTAAAGGAACATGATCTGTTTTGTAACATAGCTGTAGTTTCAAAGAGGAATTAATTCTGAATGTATAACTTGGTTTAGAACCTACAACATCCTTTACCTTCTCATCAGAATGCAAAACTGGCCAAAACTTCTTTACAACTTCACATACTTGTTGAATATTATTGCCATACATTAAAGATGGTCTGACATTAGTGGACACAACGTCCTGTACATTACCCTTATATGAAGTGTAAGTACAATGGCAATAAGGTTTACCATTGTCATGGCGCATAGCAGCTACAGTATTAAAGGACTTATCTGGTGATTGCTCATTATAGCCTCTAACTAATAACTCGTCTTTCAAGTTAAGCATTGCTTCATTACATTGCTAATCATTTGTATGCAAGCGTGACATACGCAGATATTGCCCTTTGACAATGTTCCTAAAAATGTGCTGCGGATGCATACTGCTAAAGTGCAAAAGTGCATTCTTCCTGTATGCTTTTCTATGTAGGGAACTAGATAAAGCACCATCTGCTAAAGAAATCTTTACATCTAAAAAGTCAATACATGTACAAGAATAATTTAAAACAAATCTAAAACAGCTGCTAGTGGACTCAAGATATTGCACAAATCTCTTAAGGTCTAATTCTGTCCCATGCCACAAGACAAAAATGTCATCCACAAAACGCTTATAGTACAGAAGGTTCAGAGAAAATTCATGATCAGATAGGACTGCCATGCGCTCCCAGTCCGCCAACACTAAGTTGGCATAACTGTTAATGCATGAGTCCCCATGGCCACTCCCACCTTCTGCCTATAAACTATCTTGTTATATAAAAAGACATTATTTTCCAATACAAGCTCCATTAAAGTAGGTATACATTCTATTAATTCCAATGAATAGTCAGTATTCTCTCTCAAAAACATTTTTAGAGATGCTAACCCAAAGTCATGGGGTATTATAGTGAACAGCGTCTGTATGTCCTTACTGACAAGAAAAATATTTTCAAGAAAGGGGCCATGACTCTTTGAAAATTCACCTAGACTACTCAGGAAATGTTCAGTATCTTTTAAAATGTCCGTCACCTTACTTAATGTTTTTTTTAAATGTCCCTCTATATAGAGAGAAATAAATTCTGTAGCCCAACCCCTACCCAAAACAATTGGTCATAGGGGTGGGTCTACAAGAGATTTATGAACCTTTGGCAGGCCATGTCTAATGGTTATCATAGGCTCAAGTACTAACATGAAATCATATAATGCTTTATCAAGGGTTTGTTCCATTAACATTTCATATAAACAGCTATATGTAGATATATATATATATATATATATATATATATATATATATGACTAGAATGCATGAAGATGTTTCCACATATGAACCTGTTACTGAAATTCATTTATGCTGTATTATTAATAATATACATAGCTGTTTATATGAAATGTTAATGGAACAAACCCTTGATAAAGCGTTATATGATTTCATGTTAGTACTTGAGCCCATGATAACATTTATACATGGCCTGCCAAAGGTTCATAGATCTCTTGTAAACCCACCCCTACGACCAATTGTTTCGGGTAGGGGGTGGGCTATGGAATTTATTTCTCTCTATATAGAGGGACAGTTAAAAATAATATTAAGTAATGTGATGGCCATTTTAAAAGATACTGAACATTTCCTGAGTAGTCTAGGTGAATTTACTAAGAGTCATGGCCCCTTTCTTGAAAATATTTTTCTTGTCAGTATGGACATACAGACGCTGTTCACTATAATACCCCATGACTTTGGGATAGCATCTCTAAAAAAATTTTTGAGAGAGAATACCGACTATTCATTGGAATTAAAAGAATGTATAGCTACTTTAATGGAGCTTGTATTGGAAAATAATGTCTTTTTATATAACAAGGTAGTTTATAAGCAGAAGGTGGAAGTGGCCATGGGGACTCATGCATTAACAGTTATGCCAACTTAGTGCTGGCAGACTGGGAGCACATGGCAGTCCTTTCTGGACATGAATTTTCTCTGAACCTTCTGTACCATAAGCGTTTTGTGGATGACATTTTTGTCTTGTGGTATGGGACAGAATTAGACCTTAAGAGATTTGTGCAATATCGTGAGTCCACTAGCACCTGTTTTAGATTTTTTTAAATTATTCTTGTACATGTATTGACTTTTTAGATGTAAAGATTTCTTTAGCAGATGGTGCTTTATCTAGTTCCCTGCATAGGAAAGTATGCAGGAAGAATGCACTTTTGCACTTTAGCAGTATGCATCCGCAGCACATTTTTAGGAACATTGCCAAAGGGCAATATCTGCGTATGTCACTCTTGCATACAAATGATAAGCAATGTAATGAAGCAATGCTTAACTTGAAAGACGAATTATTAGTTAGAGGCTATAATGAGCAATCACCAGATAAGTCCTTTAATACTGTAGCTGCTATGCGCCATGACAATGGTAAATCTTATTGCCATTGTACTTACACTTCATATAAGGGTAATGTACAGGACGTTGTGTCCACTAATGTCAGACCATCTTTAATGTATGGCAATAATATTCAACAAGTATGTGAAGTTGTAAAGAAGTTTTGGCCAGTTTTGCATTCTGATGAGAAGGTAAAGGATGTTGTAGGTTCTAAACCAAGTTATACATTCAGAATTAATTCCTCTTTGAAACTACAGCTATGTTACAAAACAGATCATGTTCCTTTACCCTTATCTGATCATCAGGGGACATATGCATGCAGGCATTGTAAAGCTTGCATATATATATATTGGCACTGAGCAGGTATTTCAACATCCTTTTATTACTTACACCTTTAAACCATGTTTCTATGCTGATTGCAGGTCAAAAGGTTTGATATATGTGGCTAGATGTAAGTCCTGTACATCCTTCTATATAGGCAAGGCCATTAGAATGTTGAAAGAGCGCATTTTGCAGCATATAGGAGATATTAAACACATGAATTTGTTAAATGCCCTAGCTAAGTATATTTCAGTGGCTCCTGATCATTCTTTTGTATTTTATGTTCTGCACATTGTGCATGTTAATAAACAGAAAGGAGATTTTAATGTTAAGTTGGAGAATGTGGAGGCAAAATGGATATTGAGGTTGCAGACAGATAAGCTGTCAGTTGTGAATTTAACTGTACCTTTAAAACCTGCCTTGAAAAAATGGAGTATACATCAGTAATTGGTATTTATCTTAAGTGATTAATTAACTAATGCTCCTTATATATATGTACACCTGCAATGTTTCTTTGTGGATCTGATGAAGCACTATGTATGAAAGCGCTTATCCTGTGGAATAAAGTTTTTATCTGGTTTCTTACATTGGCCATGGTGGAAGCTTTGTTATTTTTTGGCTATTTCACAATTTTACTCAGCAACCTTTAGCTGCTTGGATATATGTTTTCTACTTTACTTCAATTCTAGAAGTCTAAATCTCAAAATGCACTCACTCGAGGCACTCCTTAAAATGGAGAACATTGATATCTGTGCAGTGACTGAGACCAGGTTCAAGGCTCTAGAGACCACCCCTGCATTACCAGGCTATAACTCACACCACACTTTGTGGCCATCTAACCTGGACCAGAACACCAAAGGTGGAGATGTGTCCATATTCATTAAGGATATCCACACTTCCAGGCTAGTTGTGCAGCATAATGCATCTGAAGGTATCCAAGTGTAACTAACTCTGGGCAAAACTACAATCCAAACTGTAGCTTGCTACATATCCCCCACCATGCCCCAGGATTCCCACTCCTCTTTTCTTGATATACTGGAAAATATTAGGGTTCAACCAGCCACCCTAATAATGGGCGATTTCAACTACCCCACCATTAACTGGGAAAACTTTTCATGTACCAATTCCTTTTCTCAACACTTTCTGGAATTCATAAATTCCAATGCCCTGGATCGACTTATCCATACCCCCACCCAGGGGCAACAATATCCTAGACTTAGTCATTACCAACATGATTGACCGGTGTTCCACACCTGAAATCAACTCCTCATTGTTCAGAATCAACCATAAGCTAATCACACTAGATATCCGCATCCCGCCCCCACCCACCATTAAGGAAACCAAGGTAAAAAATTTCTTCAAAGCCAACTTCATGCTTCTTAAGACAGAAGTGGCGAACTTCATGACACCCGTGCAGATGGACAATACAATTATGACTGCTGAATCATACACAAATGCACTCTATAAGCACTTACACAAGTGCATGGATCGTGCTCTCTCAAACAGAACCAAGACGTTATCCTCCAAAAAAAAGGAAGCCAATCTGGGGGTCCCCTGCCATAAACAAACTCTTCAACAGAAGGAAGAAACTGTTGCAAAAGAGAGTAAAATCCCATGAGTGGAGGAGCACCTTGGTCAGCCTCAGTAAGAAGCTGAGATCCTTTATAAGATCCTCCAAAGCTAGCTATGAAAACAAAATCACCACTGATTCTAGGGGCAGCCACAAAGAATTCTATGGCAACACCCAGATTTGCTCTGAGTTACAGCACAATGACATGAAAATTACAGAACCAACTAATATTGCCAACAGCCTGGCAGATAGGTTCAGTGCTAACTTTACCTCTCTCTCACCCCCTAAAGGGACCATATCTATACAGAAAGAATGCAGAGTCCCTGTAATCACATCTATGCAGGTAAAGGCTGCACTCTGTAAAACTAAAAACACAGCATCCATGGGACCAAACATGCCAGGCTGCATTTTACACAAACTTCAGAATGAACTGGCTCCCCACCTAAGCATCATGTTCAATTATAGTCTCACATCAGGCTTTGTGCCCACTGAATGGCACACAGCAACAGTTATCCCACTCCTCAAAGGAGGAGCCACCACTGATCCTGGGAACTATCGCCCTATTAGCCTGACGAGCCTGGTCTGCAAGGCCATGGAACGTATCATCATGGAATTCATAAACAAAGACATTGGTAACCTCCAAACTCTGGACCCCACCCAGTTCGGGTATGCGAAAGGCAGATCATGCCTTCTGAACCTGATCAACTTCTTCGAGGTAGTCACCAAAGCCGGAGACGAGGGTAAGGTGGTTCATACAGTGTATCTTGACCTCACCAAGGCTTTCGACACCATCCCCCATTCTGGAATTATAGCTAAACTAACTAAACTAACTATAAATCCCTATTTCACAAGATGGGTTGCCAACTGGCTCACTGACAGAACCCACAGTGTAAAAGTTGCAGACTCCAAATCTAACTTCAAACCAGTGACAAGTGGAGTACCACAGGGTTCAGTCCTGGGACCTCTCCTGTTTGGTATCTACTTCTCTGAAGTACAGGCTAACACAGAAGGCCTCTGGCTAATGAAGTTCACAGATGACTTCAAACTAGGAGCCATTGTCAAGTCCCCAAATGATGTGGACATTCTACAGAAGGGCCTCACTGAGACAGATGCCTGGTGTCAGAGGCATGGCCTCAAGCTCAATGCCAAAAAGTGCATTGTCATCTCCTTTGGTAGAAACTCTGTACCCATGAACTACCACATAAATGGCAGTCTACTTAATGCCGAATGTGTGATAAGAGACCTTGGGACTCAGGTGGACAGTAGTTTCTGCTTTGATAATCACATTGCCACAGTAGTCAGGAAATCCTTCTATGTGGCACAACTCATCACAAAAGGTTTCTCATCCAGGAAAAAAGAGGTCATCGTTCCCCTCTGCTCGGCACTCAGACCCAATATAGAGTACAACACCCCTTTTGGAATGTACCTCACAAGACAACTGCAACAGCTGGAAAGGCCACAGAAGTACCTCACAAAGAGGATTACTGGCCTCAAACAGATGCCCTACATTGACCATCTCAAAAAACTCCAACTTTACTCTGTAGCATATTGCCTACTCCGAGGAGATCTCTGCCTAACATATAAAGCTATATTAAACCCAGAGCTGTTGGACATGCTGCACCTTAAGAAATCCCAATCCCTCCGAGCTACACGGTCTGGGACCTAAACCTTGTCACCACAATAAACAGGACATGCTGGTGGGATAGATTCCTGTCCCAGAGACTTCTTATACTCTGGAACAAGCTAGCCATCTATGTCAAGCAAAGTCCCTCATTAGCACTCTTCAAAAAAACTTGATGATTGGATGAGAAATAGGAAATAAACCTCAGTGATCACTTCTGCAGCTTTGTTCGACAGGGGCACAGGAAATTAACTTTCTTGGGTGGCATAAGTCAGGGAACCTTGCTGGCTAGGCTTACTTAGACCCTTGGGCCAATATCCTAGTACCTACCTATGAACATATGAACCTATGAACCTATAAGAAATCTGAAATAATTTCAGAGGTGTACTGACCATGACTTAAAAAACAGTTACTGAAGGAAGGTAAAAAAAGATGTTAGGCTAAACTGAGATCACCAGGAAGAATAAAATAGAATTAAAATATTTTTCAAGAAAGAAATAAGTTGTGACCAAGATCCAGGATTCAAAGCTGAAAAAAAAATTCTAAATAACATTTTTTTCTGAGCTATAAATAACTTAGATTTTATACACATTAATACATATTAGATATTATTATATATATATATATATATATATTTATAGTGTTCTCATTAGATAATGTTTATGTGTTTTTTTCCTTGTATCAATCTAGTTAACTCTTTTTACATAGCTACCAATGTACATGATTTTAGTTCTTGTCACAGACCTGGTGAAGGCTTTATTGCATTAGTTAGCCAAAAGCGAGTTTAGTTAAAAGTCAGTTTTTATGTGTATGTTATGCTTTTCTTAATACCCCGTTTGGGAATGTGGTTTGCAAACATATAGGTAGTGTTTTCCTTAACTAGGATTTAGTTTGACCTAAGTAGTAGTGTGTGGGGGTGGGTACTTGTTCTGAAATGCACTTTTTATGGCCCTGTTTATATTGTTTGCTTTGAACAGGATGATTTAAAATTAAACAATGTTTATATTTTCCACATCTACTTTTAAGTATATAAAAGCTGATGTGTTTAACGTTGTAAAATATTTCTGATTTTTGTTACTGAGGATTGCTTATCTGTGATGAATAAAGGCTTGTTGTTTTGGAACACTACCTGGTTTTCATGATTTTTGGGAATTATTGTGATTGAGCTTATAAATGAAGTTTGAAGACCACTAGCTTCTCTGTTTTTTTAATTTTTTTCCTCAACACTTGTGGTGGTGAGGTTGGAACTAGACAGATTCCTATGCTTATAAAACAAACTTCATAACAAATTAGCTAGATGAAGGAAACACCCAGAACCAAGTGTATTTGAGTGCTTTCATTCTTTAATTGTAAGAACTTCCTCAGAAATGAGAAAACTGAAAAGTACACTTCAATAAATACAGTAAAAACTGCCAATCATACGTAAAAAATGAAATCAAATGTCCAGCAAGGAATGCAACCCAATCAGAAAACCTTATTTGTTTTCAAAACGCTAATAAAAAATTACAAATTTAAAAGACCTATCTGGTCAGGAGGGAGTGGTGCTCGGGGAGAGAAAGAACTTAATAGCCTTGTGGAGGGGGATGGGACTGGTTCACCTACACCACCTCAAGGATCAGATAATGTTAAGGAAGGCTGTCATTAAAGCCAGGCGAAAACTCTACATCTGGAAATAAGTGCACTCCAGTAAATACAGTAAAAAAATAAAACACACTTTAAAAAGGAAAATCTCAATTTAAGAAATAAAATCAAATATCTGGTAAGGAAAGCAGCCCAGTATAAAGACTGTAGTTGTATGGCAACCTGCTCACAAAAATTAAACTGTCTGATCATAGGGAAATGAAGCTCAGTGAAGAGAAAAAGTTAAATAGTTATATGGTGGGGGAAGGAAATAGTTCACCTACACTACCTCATGGCACATCTAATATTAAGGCTTTAATTCAAGCCAGGTGGAAACTCCACTTATAAGAGCAAATGACACTTAAGTTTAATTACCTCAAGAAGTGTATTATAATCATAGGATCATAGGATCAAGGAAGTTACTAGGCTATTGGCCCTGAGGATCTTATAAGCCTAGCCAAGAGTTTAGCCCATGTTTAGCCAAATCAGCACCAGATGCCCCTGTTCAGCAGGGACATGGGTAGAATCCCAGGGGTATATTTTCCATTTCCCATTCAGTTATCCAGGTTGCACTTAAAAAGGGGTAAAGAGGTACTCTGCTTGATGTGGAGAGCGAGTCTCTTCCATAGATGGGGGAGTCTCTGGGATACAAATCTGTCCTGCCAATAAGTCTTGTTGATGTCACAGACCAGGTTGAGGCCGCCCGTATGAGTTACTCGAGTGGAACTTGACTTGCAGATATGCAGCAGTCCCATCAAGGTGGGGTCTGTGCACGCCTTGTATGCCAGACAGAGGTCACCTCTAAAGAATCTGTATGAAACAGAGTAGAGGGATAGGGCTTTTAGCCTCTCTGTGTATGGTAGATGTTTGAGGCCCTGGATTCTCCTGGTGAGGAAACTTTGTGGTCTCTCCAGCTGCTGCATGTGCTTTGTGAGGTACATGCTGAAAGGGGTGTTTTACTCGATAATGGGCCTTATAAGGGAAGAATACAGGGATGTTATGACCTGCTTGTCCCTGGATGAGATACCCTTACTTATGAGGTGAGCCATGTAGAAGGCTTTCCATACAATGGAAGCAACATGGTGATCAAAATCAGGTTGCTATTAACCTGGGTGCCCAAATCACTCATGACTGATTGAGTGCTTAGGACGTTATTACTGTGATAATTTGTGGGGATGTCACTCTCCCCAAAGGGGATGATGATGCATTTTTTGGTATTCAGCTTGAGGCCATGATTCTGGCACCAGTCATTTGTCTGAGTGAGACCCTCTTGAAGGATGTCCACATCACTAGGAGGATTGATGACAGCACCCAGCTTGCAGTCATCTGCAAACTAGGTCAGCCATAGCCCACTGGTTTTGGCCTGCACCTCAGAAAAGTATATCCCAAATAACAGAGGCCCCAAGACCAAACCCTGGGGGGGATATGAAGTTCAGTAAGAGGGAGTTTAGGGAACAGGTCTATTGCTTGAGGTGGCTTCCCCTGTTTTGACTACATGGGTTCTATCAGTGAGCCAGTTTCCTACCCATCTGGTAACATATGGATTGATGCCTAGTTGAGAGAGTTTATCTATTATGTCCAAGTGGGGAATAGTGTCAAAGGCTTTGGCCAGGTCAAGGTAGGGAGTTTGCACCATCTTCCCCTCATCCATGGCTTTGGTGACTGTCTCAAAGAAGTCGACCAAATTTAGCAGGCATGACCTCCCCTTGACAAAGCCAAACTGTGTGGGATCAAGTGTTTGGAGGATGCCAGTGTCCTTGTTGATGAGGTCCATGATAATCCATTCCATGGCCTTGCTGATCAGGCTAGTTAGGCTGATGGGTGTATAATTTCCTGGATCGGTGGACACTCCACTTATGTATAAAGGGATGACAGTGGCTGTCCTCCACTCAGCTGGGACGAAGCCTCTATCCAGGCTTTGGTTGAATAGGGTGCCTAATGGTGTTGCAAGTGACAAAAAAATGAAATACTACAAAATTGTCACAACACACTATTTTTTCCCAGTGCACTGTACAAATCTTGGTGCCTAATATGCCAACACAGACCACAGAAGTACTATTGCAATTAAACTTGTTTTTACATGTCACAGAAAAATTGTTTTGCTTGAATGTGTATCAGTCATCCTGGAGAATGCCGTGGCAAGCCACACACTCACCGCAGGGAAAGCAACCTGCTGGTTGGGAAAATTATAAACAATTGGATAGTGCAAAAAATTGTTCATTTTGTATATTAGCCAAAAGTTACTGTTGCTAAATTAAATTTTACTTCCCTGACATGATGGCTGTATGTGAAAACATGCTTTAAACATGGGACCATCTTTTTAAGGTAATATTCAGCAATCTTGGATGTGTTTTATTTTAAATAACCTCCACTCAGAATACTTATGTAAAACATGGATGCAAAGCTTTGTATACATACAGTACATTGAGACCAAAAGCTCTTTTACATGTATTTCATCAAACTCTTTGATAGCTGCAACCACCTAGTAATGTAGATGTTAAACAAGTATGGCTGATCTTTTTTTTTATTCATGGATTTTTTACACTATCTATTTATTTATTATGTATTTATTTATTTACTGATTTGACATTTGTTGACCAGGAAAGTCTTGAGTTAAAGACATTTTTCATTGGAGACCCAAGGAGAAAAGCTTCACAAGAGTGCATACAAAGTTTACAAAAGTAACAATTAATGATTACATTTCAGAGAAAATATAGTAAGGAATATAGTTTAACAAGTAATTAAAAAAGCTAATGTTGTTAATTGTCAATGTATAGAAGCTGTTGAGAGCAAATGACAAACCTTTTACAGGATACATAATTATTAATACAAACAAGGAGGAGATGGTTGAGATATAGAACTTAGAATCTAGGAAAAGTTCACAGGGAGGGGTATGAAGCTCAGTGAGAGGGTGTTTAGGGGACAGAGGTAGTGAGATAAGGAAGAAGAAGAAGAAAGTGTGTGAGGAGGTAAGAAGTAGAGCAATTTGGGGGTAGAGGTGTGAGGATTAGTGAAGGCAGAATAAGAGAGGTCAGAGAGAGTGGGAAAACAGGTGTTTTTAGGGGAGGAATTTCAAGGAGGGTTTTTACAATGACATGTCCAGGAGTAAAGAAGGTGTTCTTTGAGTGCTTTTTTGAATTTTTATGTGTGGAGTATTTAACAGATGCCTAAGGGAAGTTTATTCCAGGAAAGGGCAGGAGTGTAGCTATGAATGTTTTGGCCTATTGATCTTTTAGGTTTGTATATGTCTAAGTGTAGTTGGTCAGAGCTCCTGAGGTTTCTAGTTGGTGTATGAAGAGAGAGAGATGAGCGAGGAGATGTCAGGGCAGGAGGAGGGCTTATTAAGGATGGTATGAATGATAAGTAGTTGTAAGGACTGAAGTTAATGTGGGAACTCTGACCAATTTAAAGCCCTGAGAGAATTACAGTGATGAGAGAAAGGGGTCTGGTTTGCTGCAAACTTGGCTAAATTGTTATAGGTGACTTCAAGTTTAGCTGTTAGGCCCGTCTGTAATTGTTTAGGATCGGTGAGCTATTGAGGAGACTAGGTAGAAGGTAGGCATTTTTTGTTTCTGTGTAGTAGACCAAGTTTTTTGTGGGCTTTCTTAATACAGTGGTGAACACATAGGCTGAATTTGAGTTGATCATCTATAATTGCCCCTAGAAGCTTAGTGTGGGTTTTGATGTTGATGACAGTGTTGTTAAGTGATGTTGTGGAGAAGGTAGGTGAGTGATTCTGGGAGAAATAGCAGTTGTTTAGTTTTTCAGGGATTGAGAATTAGTTGGTTGATAGTGAAACATTTTTCCATAGAGTTGAAGCAGTTTTGGGTGAGGATGTGCAGGTCAGAGAGGGCATCAGAGGTGGAAATGATAGTGGAGTCATCCGCATATTAAATGAGGGTAGATTGTGGACTATGTAATGTAAATCACCTGATGTCTGATTGCTAATGTTTAAATTATATGACATCCAACTGATTTATGCCAACAGAAGGTATAAAAGTAAACTATGTAGCAGTTTAGCTTGGACTGGAAAGTGAGGTTCTGTGTTTTGATATTACTTATAATTTACCAAAAATCACCTACGAATTAACTGATAATAATGACAGACTATATGCAAGAGCAGAATACTGACAATTATTAAGCGTTAGAGCGTGATTTTACCAATTTTTACCTAGATTTAAATATACCAATGACTGGTTTGTTTCACTTGTTCCTGAACATGTTCAAGTGACATACTTTATGAATCCATAAAAAGAACCAATACCTTGGACCTGGCTTTCTTTCATGAAACCAGGATATAGTCTTACCCCTGTTATATTACCATTAGCAAATATAAACCATTTGGTAATACATTTAGTAACTGAAATCAAAGGAAATCTCAAAGTGATTGAAGAGGAAAACTGCATGATAAGACTTAAATTTGATGTACAAGTGTTGCCATTGCAGAATATAGAATGGGGTAGCACCTGGGAGCAAACTACAGACAATTACAGGTTAATAGGTCTGATTGTCAAGCTTGCAACCAGCTGGCCTTCATGAAGCTTGAGTACTATAATCATGTTGATACCTTTTTATTTCCCATATACATCTCAAGATTATTTTTGAAGGAAGAAAATGGGTGACTTGTCTCTGCAACAGGACATTTATGCCATAATCTGCAGAAAGAGTTTTGTAATGTACTGGTCACATTTTTTGATTATTGCTCTCCAGTCTGGTATTTCTTACTCCAGTGGTGCATTCCAAGCATGGACTTTCAAACAGACTGGATCAGATGCTGTTTTACAGAACAGGCAAAGGTCACATCTTTGTAACCTATAAGAACAGAAGATGCATGCAGCACCTAAAACCATTCCGAATAGCTTAAGTTGTCTATCTCTATGATTTTTCTTTTACAAAATCATTGTACCTTTTTAAGCTTTTTCAGGTAACCAGTGCAAAGGCTGCGAAACGTAGCACTGTATGCAATGATGAGTGGTACAGTAATCTCGATGGAGTTAATAGGTATATTCTTTTAGAACTACATGGGTTATACTTTTCTGGTTTTGGCAAATACACCCTTATCAAACTTTAAACTATTTTATAGAAACACAGCTGAATTAAACATTCCTGAAAAGCTTGGTTTGCAGCACACACAGTAGAACATCTGGAGAAGTTTAAAAGATAGATTAGTTTTATTTTATTTCAGTGTTTCAGCCCTACTTGACATTATAAGAAAAAAAAAATCAGAAAACAGGTGATATCTTAAACTAGGAAAAAATATCCCATTAATTAACATTAATGGGATGGTTTTCCTTATTTAAGATATCAGCTAGGAAAACCATCCCATTAATTTACATTATGATTTCCCAAAAATATCTGAATTCATTTTTTATGCTACTAGTTATTACAGTCCTACATTTAAAGGAAAACTGTGTCTCCTCCATTTTCTGGTGGGATGCAATTTATTTATTGTCAGTTATTGCCAGTTATATCAGAAATATAGTAAATACATACCAAACATAAATTCTGGATAGATTCAAGGAAAAAGTCAAGTGCTATATTAGTGATAAAGTCAAACTTAAACACAATTAAAACAATCAAATGCAATTTAAAGCAATTATAAAGGTTAATACTGGCACGTTGACTAGGCTATAAATAGGGTTCAAGTATACTCTTGACTATGTAAAAATAATCACACTTCAGTCAGTGAAGAAAAAAACAGGCAAATTTAGGTAAACAAGGATAAGGAGAGAAAGAAGGAGAAAAATAGAGAGGAAAGAAATGGAAACGTAGTTAAGAGACGAGTGAGACGAGCAAATATATCATAAGAAGGAGTTGGAAAAAAGGAAGAGAAATGCTAAAATCGGCAGAAACCAGGTGAGGGGAAAGTAAGAGTTGAAGAAAAGCTGAAAGACAGTAATTAAGAGAGGGTAATGGAAAGAAAAGTGGAATAGGGACCAAAATGAAATCCAGGGATGCTTTGGCGGTACTAAGAAAGAGAAGAGACACTAAGAGTTTATATTGGAAGGAGATAATGAATGTATAAAGGAGATACAGACTAACAGGGGAAAGTGCGTGTGAAAGAGAAAAGAAGTTGAAGAAAATATGAAAGGAGAAGGGTAATGGGAAAGAATGGTAGGCAAATATTTGTTTTAACCAGATTTAGAGCAGGAACCGATCCATGCTTTACTTAGGAATTCTTTTGTTGCATCTTTGCAAGAAGGAAGGTGTCACCCTTTCTCCACAACTTTTCAATCATGGATTTGTACATTTAGGTAAGGAGATAAGGGGATGTAAATGGGACTTCCTCACCTCTAAAAACAGTATGTAACTGTTGTTGTTGTGTCTTTCAGCTTTTCCCGGTTAGGGGTCGCCACAGCGGAACTCCGGTCTGCTAATGACTGGTAGTTGATTTTTACATGCCGAGTTATCAGCCCTGATGCACAACCTTCAACGAAGGTATGCCCATTCACGCATGTCTCCACGCAGAAGAAGCTCTAGCTGAGAATTGAACCGGACAGCGTCTTACTGTGAGGCGACAATGCTTGTATGTTTTGATATTTCAGGCATTGGTGTTTTTGTTCATTTGTGATTGACCAGTTGCCTGTTTAGGAGGGTTGGAAGCATACCTCTCGATCTCTTAGCACAAGAATTCTGGGCAAAGCCAAAAATACTGGGAGGCAAAGGCCCAGAGTGAGCGAGGGACAGATTTTAAACATCTCCCTTATAAACTTATAAAGTTGCTAAAATAACAGGATTTGTGTTAGCATGCATTTTCTGAAGGATAAGAATCTTGAAACTCAAATGTTTTCCATTATATACTGTCTTCAGTCCTCAGTGATCTAAAAGAAAACCATCAATTTTCCATGGAACGTACCAAAATATTTTGCAGAACTATGGACATTCTGCAAAATTCTGAGCAGTTGAAAGGTATGGTTGGGAATTAAAAAATTAATAAGAGAGTTTGACAAAGTCATGGCCACGCACTTAATTTGTTTAATTTCTCTCCTTGACTGGTCACATTTAATATAGTTGACCAAAGATTTTAGCATACCACCTTCAAGATTCACATAACACTGATACTGAATAATTGGATTTGGATTAAAAGATATAGGTTTTTACTATTTTGCTAAATTAAGTAAGGAAGTAATTAAATTGTCTATGTATTTATTTATTTATTAATGAATGTATTTATTTTTATTATTTATGGGGGCAGAACCATTACATTCTTTGTATTTAGTTCATGAAGTGGGGTCTTAAGACTGGTATACTAAAACCTCAGGGCATTGGTAAACATACTAGGTCTATTTCAATTTATCAAAAGATCAAACTGTTGAAACCCATATGGCTGAGACCATATGGTCGACAATTTTGTTCTTTGAATCGTTCTGAGATCGCTATATAGTAGGGATTGGGAAATATTAATTTTCCCCACTGTAGTACACATGGAGTTAGTATAAATAATTACCAGGAGGTGGTGGGGCACAGCCTCGCATGTGGGAGGTGCAAGGGGTTTGGCCCATCCCCCACAAAAAACATGGTTTCTGTTGTTGGCGGGCATTGTGCAGCTTTGTTAGTTTTCCAGTTAACTACATTGCTGACCGACTATTATGGGTTTTGATAATGTGGTTTTCCAATAAACTGGCATAGAACCAACATAATGATTTAAAGTTTAAAGAATAGCCATTTCATTTGACAGTTTCATGAACATCACAGGTATCGTTTCTTATACCCATCCAAAATGCCATCTCTTTCAGTAACATACAGAATCTTACATGCAATATCACCTTATGTGCCAAATATGAAATTGTTGGCTGCCTGCTTCCACATGCAACAATATAACAAAATAGTGAAGTTCAGCAGTGAAAATGTGTAAGCTACAGTGTTTTGTTTACTTTGGTGTATACAGACTTTACTTGAAGGCTTTAATATTTTATCAGTCAAGTTACCAGGGTGTTTGTTTGTGTCTTTCGGCTTTTCCCGGTTAGGGGTCGCCACAGTGGAACTCCGGTCTGCTAATGATTGGTAGTTGATTTTTACGTGCCGAGTTACCAGCCCTGATGCACAACCTACAATGAAGGTATGCCCATTCATGCATATCTCCACACAGAAGACGCTCTAGCTGAGAATCGAACCGGACAGCGTCTTACTGTGAGGTGACAACGCTACCGCAGCACCACGTACCAGGGTGTAATTTTAATATATTTTCTCGAATGTGATGGCTATTGCTTTTCAGGTTCAAAAGAAAATATAATTTACTAGCTCACATGGATTTTTTTTTTTTCATTCAGTTTATTTAATCTTATTCTGTGCCACTTGTGAAGTTCTAGCTGTTGCATTAATGAAGTGTAGAATCGTAAAAGCACTGCATTGAAATTTTAGGATGAAATTAATGAACACTTTAAAAGATGTTCATCATACTGATCACTGCTGCCATAGCCTTGGCTATATGAGTTGTATCCTGTCAAGGACATAACAGTCAGCCAGCTTCTAAAGCTTCAGGACACTTTCCACGTGCCCAAACTGTCTGGAAGCTTGAGCTGAGCTGAATAAAAAACAAGTCTGGCTTCTCTGAGTCTTTCATGGATTGACGGTCGGCTTGGTGCTGTTCCTATGCTGGGCAGGTAAGTTCCTTTAGAGAAAAAACTTTCATTCAATTTTTTGATTATTATTAATACTTTCCTCTTCCAGAAAGTTATTTTAATACTGAGAGTTTGTGTTTTAATGAGAGGCTGTACTATAGTCTTAAATGGAAGTGCTCTTTTTTTCCCTGCCAGTTTAAAAGTTGTTTAAAGTAACTGAAAATCAATTTTTCTGTGGAGAAATTGTGTTTGTTTTACTTTGTGGGGTTTGCAAAGTGGTGTAAGTGTTTTTTTACTGCATCTGTTCATGAAAAAGTGACTTTTAAAGACTTTTACTTTTTACTGGCATTTGCTGCTTGCTTTACCCCAAACAATTTGTCAGTCCCATCATTGGTCATTCTTCCAGCCACAAAAAAAAAAAAAAAAAACAGTTAAACAAACAGCCTTTGCCATTACAGCAGGCTACCAATTTGCCTCAGCCGCAGGTGGGAGACTCCGATGTGGCCATTAGTTGTACCTCAGACCACTCATCTTTTACCCATGATCCCTCTGAGGTAGCACCTACAGCCACTATGTCTGGAGTGTTAGTAACACCATCTGAAGCTGTTGGTTTCCCCTCAGTGGGCAAGGCACAGCCACTCTTGTTAGTCCTAGAAGAGGGAACAGTGTAGGCTTTCCCATTTTGTCAGAATATTGTGCCCACCCTTGGGGAAGCTGCTGCCGCTGCCATTAATAATACTGTTGATCCCATTTTAAAAACAGAAAACTAAGTATCTATCTACTCCTTTGACTGGAGCAGTTTATTGGGTTACCTCAGAGTTTAATTCAGGCTATTAATCCTTCTGGTAGCTTCTGGTAAAATAAAGAAGGATACCTCGTTTCCTGTAAAAAAAATCAAGATTCTGAATCTGGACAGGAGGATGAAGGGACAGATAGTGGGGTTTTTTTGCCTCATATTTTTGATTCAGACTCAGAGGAGGACTTCATTTCTGAGTTTCCATGTGGGTGGGGGGGGGGGTCTCTTTCTCTGAGACTATTACTAGAATGGGACAGAGATTCACTGGGAGAACACTGAGGTTTCTCAGTTCCCCGGAAAATACTATGAACTGTGACATAAGGAATTTCCAAAACCTGCACCCATTCCTTCAGTTCTGTCATCTTTGAAAGATATGTATGTTACCGTCTACAATTTTCCTGAAAGTCAGACAGCTGCCCAAAAAAGGCAGATAGGATGTATAAAGTTCCTCAGTCTTTAAGTTATCATACACTCTTCCCAAACCTGATCTAACAGCTACATCTTTAATTAAAGGAAAACTCCACCTTAGAACTCAAAAAAAATGTTTTTTTTTTCATTGTATCTTTGTTTTCTGGGCTATTTTACTCCCTCAAAATCACTCCAAGTGCTTCTTTTAGAATTTTAATGTGTTTCCCTCAAAAGGATGGATGATCGGGTTTGCCTTGGTAATGTAATCTTGTTTTCTTGCTTTCATTCCTTCTTCCCAGAATACATTTCAAGTCGTCTTTATATGAGTCATGCTGGACATAACAAAGTGGTATTGTTTTCTCAAGCAATTAAGATAGAATGGCAGGACTGTGAAGCACTGTCATCTAAACACACCTTCTATAACAGAGCTACTTTTATGTTTCCCTCATTTATCTGTCTGTTAGAGCTTGTTCTATGGTATAAATAGCTGTTAGCTACTTCCAGCAAAAGGAAGTAGGTTTTTGTAATGGGATTTTTTTTTTGTAGTTCTAAAAGAATTGACAGACCTTCCCCCACACTGTCACACTGAGGTGTGAAAACTCTCACTGCAGTAAATGATACTTGCTGCATATTTACAGGTGACAAGTAGTAGGATGCCTTCAGTGGAAAGTTTTTCCTCTCTCATGAATGATGCAGAATTAAAATGTGCTTTACTAGTTCCTTAATTATTTTTGTCATCTGCCCCCCCCCTTTCTATTTCAATTGTTTTTATACTTTGGTAACCAGGAAAGTGAAATGGACCCAGGACTCTTTTCAGCCACAACTTGGGCTACATTGGCAAATATAATAACAAGTAATTAATGCACTTAGCCATACAAAAAAAATACTGTGCTCCTTACATTAGCAGGACTAATTGCCCATCTAAAACTGACAGCAGTACCTGACAGGGTAAACTACAGATTTAACTGTGTCTATGATATGTCATGCAGGCAGAGTCAAATTCCTTTCCAAAGTATGTGAGAAGTTAAGCTTAAAAAAATAGGTGGGATTTCCCTTCCTTTGATTCCAGTGCAAGGAAATAGAAATTTTAAAAAGTACAAGCAGGTTTCTGGTACCTACACAATACTGGAACCATAATATAGGGAGAAAAGAAACCTAAGGATTGAGTTAAACTGTAGGAGATGACAGAGTTTTCCTTTAATCCCACTCCTAATTTTTCTGAGAAGGATGGGAAGATTACTGGTAAGTATGGGGAAGAAGTGTACGGTTCTGCAACTTTTATTTTCAAAATGTTGAATTGTTAGGCTCATATTAAGGATAGTTCTAATTGTGGAAGTATGAGGAATGTTTTCTCTGCAGTTTCTTCTTGTGAGGAAAAATTTGCTTTAAATAATTTAATTTCTTGTATTGCTCATGTCATTATCATTGTATACAGTATGTAAATAACTGTGTTGATACTTCTTTGAGAGCTATTACCTCTTGCTCTGTTTTGATGCTGTTTGTATGACTGTATTCTCAGAACCTCTCAGATGATTTAAAATTGTATTTTAAATGCTACTTAGATAGAGATTTAGTTGTTGGCTCCTCTGCTGTAGAGGTGATCAAAAGGTGTGATGTAAGGGCCAAGCTGATCCAGAGAAGCTCTAAGATTTTTCAGTCTTTGTTTTCCAAGGGATTCTCTAACTACTCATCTAGTTTTTGGTTAGAAACAAAATAAACAGTCTCAACAAAATACAGGTAAACAGACATTTAAGAAGAAATGGCAAGGGGATTCCAAGTAGAATTCTGGAAACTCTCAAAACCAAGGACAGTCCAGTAAATCAGAATGACTGCTTAACAGACTTTGTTCCCCCTATCACCCTGGTAGCTCTTATTTTTAATTCCAGAAAGTCTGAATCTCCACTTTTCTCTTTGGCAACAGATATTTTCAGACAAACGGGTTCTGAAGATCATTCATCAAGGTTATAAATGGCAGTGGGAGGAGATTCTTTCTTTTCCAGGAGGTAAATCCTTATGCTCCAGACTAGACTCTTTTGTCTCCACCTGTCCTTCACCACGTTGTCCCAGGGAGTGATAGAGCCAGTTCTCCTTTCCCAGGTGTGAAAGGGGTTTTACTCAAAGGTGATTTTAGTATAAAAGAAAGAAAATGCTTGGAGACCAGTTCTGGAGCTTTCATTCTTAAACCTGTTTGTGACAGAGCCCAGATTCAAAATTATGTCACTTCATAACCTGTTATGTCTTCTTCCTCATTCAAGTTTCATTGTAACATTAGATTTAAAAGATGCTTATCATCACATTCCTATACATCCAAACTTCAAGAGTATTTTAAGGTTTTATGTGCCTGGATAACATTATCACTTCTCTGCCTTACCCTTTAGACTATTCACTTCATGAAAAGTGCTCACAAAGTGGCTAACTTCAGTTAGAGTCCATTGCAGGCTACAGGGTATCCATATTTTTCCATATCTAGATGACTTGCTTATCTTTGCCACGTCTTTTTCAAAGTATCAGGAATCTATCTCTTGGGTCAGAGATTTCTTATACAAGTTGGGATTCCAAGAGAACATTCAAAAATCTGTCTTGACTCCTCATAGGATTGTCTTTCTGAAATGTCAGCTAGACACTGTAGTTCAATGAGCTTTTCTTCCACAGGAAAAAAAAACTATAACTAGATCTATTTCTAGGGTTTTCCACTCAGACTTCAGTCACTGTGAGAGAATGCAAAAAGATTTTAGGTCTCATGGCTTCTATGATTCACATCATACCCCCTAGAAAGACTCCACATGGGAAATATACAGTACTATCTGAAGTCTCTTTGGTCCCATCACCTATACCCCTTGTCTTTTCAGATCCCTGTGTGGGTGTTTGTCAGAAGGGAAATCACTTAGTTCAGACAACAGATATCCTTAAATCTGGGTCTCCCCTTCTCCCTCCCTGTTCTAAAGCAGTCAGTCACCACAGATGCTTTAGACTTTGCTTGGGGGCAGTTTCAGGAGTGATAAAAAATACAAGGGATGTGGGATACCAAGAACAGATGCAAGCACAGAAATATATAAGAGATGCTTGCCCTGATCAAAGCAATCCATTTTCTGAATCATCTTTGATCCCCAGAACCTCTTCAAGTTGTTACACACAGTACCACGGGGTCTATATCACATCATCAAAAACCCAAATCATCAAATCACTATTCAGGAAATACACTCTGTCAAAACCTCACTCTATCAAACTGCTATTTAATTGAAGTTTTTCACAGGGGAAAAACAACGGTTGGACATCACTGGGAAGTTGCCCTTTTCCCCACTGTAGTGTGGTCTCAGAGTTGGTATATTCAGTTAGGGGAGTGTAGGGGTGCAGGGGGCTCAGCACCCCACTTGGGTGGATTTTAAATTTTTAGAATTTTGTGACGGCCACTAGGTTGGCCAAGTGTTGTTTTTCTCTATGAAATACTTTGATTAAATGGCCATTCAATGGAGTGAGGTTTCAACAAAGTGTGATCGCTGAATAGTGATTCGACAATTTGGATTTTTGATCATATGATACAGACCTGTACCACAGTCATGTGGTACATCAACAAGCAAGGGAAACCAGGTCATTCCCCCTCTGCAATCTAGCCCTATTAACTTGGGATATAGCTTCACAGCACAATATCACTCTACAGGCATCCCACATTCTGTCAGATCAAAACTGTGTGGCAGACAAGCTGAGCAGGACAAGGCAGACCCTCATAGGTTCATAGGTAGGTACTAAGCTATCGGCCCAAGGGTCTAAGTAAGCCTAGCCAACAAGGTTCCCTGGCTTACGCCACCCAAGAAAGTTATTTTCCTGTGCCCCTGTCGAGCACAGCCACCGAAGTGATCCCCGGGGTGTATTTCCTATTTCCCATCCACTTATCAAGATTTTTTTCATGAGTGGAAACTAGATCAGACAGTCGTCCAAGATTTGATTCATCTGTGAGGAAGCCCTCAAGTAGACCACTTTGCCTGCACTCTCATCATCAGCTGGCAAAATTCTGCTTCAGGACTATGCAGGAAGACCTGGAAGGCAGATAGTTTCTTTACCTTGGACAAGAACTTTCCTATACTTTTCCACTCTTTCCACTAATATCCAAGACACTTCTGAAGATTCAGAAAGAATCTCCCAAGATCATTGTGATGGCTCTCCTCTGGCCCAGGCAGTTGCAGTTCCCCTTGTTTTGCAAATGCCCAAGAACAGTTAACACAAGCTTCCACACAGACTGCATCTAGTCACACAAGAACAGGGGTGTTTAATACACCCTGACACCAATCAACTTCAGTTGACTGCCTGGAAGATTAGGGTCTTATTTCCTCTTAGCAACCTGTTTACTGAGGAGGTACAGCAGGTACTAATGGAGGCAAGAAAGCTTGCCACTAGAAAGTCATATATTAGCAAATGGAAAAGTTTTCTAGTTGGTGCCAGCAACATAACCAGCACTCATTCAGGGCTAGTTGTTCTCTGATTTTACAATATCTGTGTGAGTTACTACCCTATGACCTTTCTTACTCCTCTAGCAAGGTACATTTATTGTCTATTTCAGCATGTCTGCACATGAATCCTCCTCTTTCAATACATTCTCATGTCAAAATGCTTTTGAAAGGGGTCTTGCGTAAGAGGCCTCCACAAAAATGGTGGCCTCTCCTTGGGATCTTAATTTTGTGTTAGAGAAGTTAACACTTGCTCCATTTTAACCAGCTAACCTGACTGACTTGATATACTTAATATGGAAAACAGTTTTATGAATTGCTCTAACCTCTGCAAGAAAGTTATCTGAGTTGCAAACTCTTATGGTTAGCCAAGCCTATCTCAGTTTCCACAAGGACATAGTTTCTTTGAGAACTAATCCTTCTCTTATGCCTAAAGTGGTATCCATGCTTAGTTTAAAACCAGCTATCTAATTTCCTGTTTTCATTCCTGAGCAGAGAATTGAGGGAAAAAGGATACTCCATACCTTGGATGCCCACAGGCAACCCAAGTACTATCCTGACAGAACTAAATCTTTCAGATCTTTAGATCAATTGTTCATATCTTGTGAAGGTAAGAAGAAGCTATAACATATCTCAAAACAAACCATTTCTAAATGGTTGTCTGAGGCTGTTAACTTTTGTTATACTCACCACAAAAACTATTCTAGGCAGGGTCAAGGCCCACTCTACCAGGGCATTAGCTTTATTTATGGCTTTTTGGAAAGGGTTGGATTCTAGAAATATTCTTGAAGCTGCTACATGGTCCTCTGTGCATACTTTTACAAAGCAATATAGGCTTGATTCCTTCTCTAGGTCTAGATCAGACTTTGCAAGGACCATATTCTAGGGGCTCCTAGACTCTTCTCCTTTTATCTCCCAAATGAAGTTTGCTACCCATATAACTAACACTACTGCAGCAGTGATGAATATAATGAACATAGTAGAGTTGTGTACGTAAACATACCATAAAAAAATAAAATATAATATGACTTAGCACCCTGGTAATTCACACAATAAGCTCCATACTCAAGCAAACGGCCATCAAATAAAGACATAAAAAGCCAAAAAACTTTTATTAGAAAAATAGGTTAAGCGCTTTTGTCCCTCTAAAAAAAACATACACAGACTACATCAGAACAATCTACTGGTCAAACAAATCTTCTTTTATAAAAATAAAAATCATTGATCGATTAAGACTATTAAGTCAATTAAAACTGAACTGGATTGTTACTTAAAAGTAAAATTTCCAATTAATGTTTAAAGAACAAACAGCACTTAGGAATGACAAAGATATGACTATATTAAGGAAGAAGAGTTATTTTAATCCCCTACTACACCCTTTAATTCAGGCTTTTGAGAATATATGGGTAGCGGATTTTTATTTCACTCTTTTGGGCTCTAATTTGGATAGAAATAATAAGGAAGGATTTAATCTGACTAAGAAAGAATTTGATTTGAGGCAAGATGAAACTCTTTGAGTTATGAAGCCTGCTAAGGGTGGTGGTATAGTGATTTCTAACAAGATTGATTATGTTAATTCACTATCTAAGTTTTTTTTTGATGAAACCAGATATCACATACTCTAGGAATTAAGTATTTATAGCTCATAAAAAGATTGAATTGTTGTTAGAAGACGCCCTTTTTCATGGGGTTATTTCTGAAGAACTTTTAAAATTTTTAAAGGTTGACCTCCCTTTGATCCCAGTGGCATTTGGGATACTGAAAGTACATAAAACATTCAACACCCACCATTTAGAATAATTATATCAGCAAATGGAAGTCCCACCCACCCCCTAGGTGTTTTTATTGATAGGCTTCGGAACCGCTACAGTATCTTTTGAAGAACTCATCAGCTTTTTTGATTAAAATTAATAAGAACTGGTATTCAGAGAATTGTTGCTTCTCAACTATAGATGTTATTGACTTGTTTACATCGATTCCCCGTTAGGATGGTTTGGAGTTGTTTTCTGAAGCAATTAGGCTTCTTACGTGTTTTAATGACACAATGATTAATTTTATTATGATAGTTATGGAGTTCATTTTGAAGGAGAATATTTTAAGCAAATCAAACGGGTGGTGATGGGTGCTGGTTAGCCCCCATATATAAATATGGTGCTTTATGCCTGATAATCTAAATATGTATTTAAATCTAAATTTGCTCTACATTGGCTAGTGTATTATAGACTCCTGGATGGCATTTTTGTTTTGTGGAAGGAGACAATGGAACAACCATTAACTTTTGTAGAGTATTTGAATAGTGTGTGTTCACATTTTAATTTTACCTCCACAGTATTAGAAAACACTATTGATTATTTAGACGTAACCCTATTTAAAAGCACTATTAAAGGAACATTTGGTTCAAAAATTTTTAAGAAAGCAACATTTTCAAATAATTATTTGGATTTTAAAAGTTACAATCCGAAGCACATTAAAAGGAAATTATCTTATTTTAAACTATTTGATGGGGGTCCTAATGGAGAGATCAGAAGATAGCAAGCAAAGGAGAGTAGTACTGCTGAAACTGAATTCATCCTCAAGTCTTGGTGAGTACCTTCATGAGGTGGACCCTGTTTTTCACAAAATCTCACCAAGGCGACACTGATATACAGACTGTATTTATATAACATATATCATGGACAGAAGTGAGTCAAAAACAAAAAACGATAGCTGGGTGCACAAGACCCAGGATAAAAAAGTGCCCAATCCTGCTAGGCACACTGGTGCCAGGACTGGAAAGAATGACAGTGTAGAATCCTCAAGATACTGAAACATTCCTACAATGGGCCTAGGGCTGGCCCAGGGGGAGGATGGCCCTCCTGTTGTAGAAGGAAGTAGCAGTCCACAAAAATCACAAAAATTGATTGGCCAAAGAAGAGCCATAAAGTCGATAGAGTGGACTATTGAGGAAAAGAAAGAAATTATGTGTTGCTACTATTATGTAAAAAAGCCCAGAATTTCCACACACAAGATATACAAAATGACTAAGAGAGAAATTAGAGGAAAGAAAAATACTTCTGCAGCAAAAACTGTCTGAAGCTTCAAATAAAAATTTGCATTCATTAATGCAACAGATTTTTGAAAAACAGTATATAGATCAAGAAACTTTGATCTGTTTGGAAAAAGAAACATCTGAAGAAGTGCAAAAATATAAACAACAAAACCTAGAGATATTTGAAAAATATAAAAAAGAAATATAGACATGGAAAATAAAGAGAGATTTGATATAGTGCAATATTTATGCAAAGGAGAAAGCTAAGTTAACAAATATAGAGAAGGTAGTCTCAAAGATATTCAAAGAGAAATATAGGCAAAGGCATCCAGATATGAAAAATTTCACAATAAAAAAATAATACCACAAAGATGTAATGTGGAAAAGAAGATTAGTAAACCAGAAGTTAAAGAAGTAGAAGTTGAAGTTATGGAGTACCTGTGAAGTGAAGAATTTAATATAGACGGTCTAACAGACTACATCACAGCATGATGGAGTGAGTCCCCAGAACAAGGAAAAGCAAGATGATCAGGAGACAGCTGAAGAAGAAATATGGACATGGGAAAGGAAAAGAGATTTAATATGGTGTAATATTTATGCAAAGGAGAAAGTAAAACCAACCAATACAAAAAGAGCATCACCAAAGATATTTGAAGAGAAATACAAGCAAAAGAATCCATATATGGAAAACTTTACAATACAAAAAAATAAGAAGACTAAGAGGAAAAGTAGAAAAAGAGTTTAGTAAGAAGTCAAAGAAATAAAAATTGAGGTTATGGAGCAGCTCCAAAGAGAATGATTCAGTGTAGACAAATCAAATGCAGAAAGCACCACAACAGGATAGAGCAATGGCTATACAAATTAAGAGGAAACCAGTGGAACAGGAAGAAATTGGTCAGGTGCCATATCAAGATATTTTGGAGGCTTCCAATGGAAACTACTACAAACGTTCACTTGAAGCTAGACCTCAAGGAAAGGAACAGGAAACTGTGGAAACTGATGCAGTCACTGTTGAGGAGTGATAGGACAGTGAGTTCCGATATGACAGAGCAACAGACAACACAGGATGAAACTGAAGAGAATGTATCACAGGAAGATGCTATAGAATATTCTGTAGAATGCCAGCAGGAAACGGAAAACAAGGGATGTGCCCTCAGTTTGGAAGAAAATGAGCTAAGAGAAGAGTCGCTTTATTTAATGGACATGAATAGATATATTAAAATCAATGAGAGAAATAGACTGCAGAATGTCAATAAAACCCAAAAAGTAAGAAGTTTGATAAAACAAATGAATGCAGTAATTAGGACTGTCCATAGAGATTCATATGATATAAAAGAAGTAAACAGGATATACTACTGTGCTGCTAAATTAATAACTGATAAAGTTCTACCACAAGATCACAGGGTAGTGAGGGAAAGGAAGGGGAGAAATTGAATACCATCATGGAAGTATCAAACAGAGAAAACTATAAAGCAATTAGACAAGAAGTGTCACTGCTAGAAGATTATAGAAGAGGGAATAGATCAACATAAATACTAAGAAAGATAGATGTGATTAAAATAATGCACAGTATTAGAACAGACCAGGCTCTATCAAGAACTATCGCAAATAAAGTAAAAATGTCAGCACAGGCAGAAAAACTTAGAAGCTACTCAGATAAATATAAGGGAAAAGTACAAAATAAGCAATTTATTGATGACTCAAAAAAGTTTTATAGAGAATTGGGAAATAAGGTAAAAGGAATTGAAAGACCGCCAAAATAGAGGAAGTAAATATATTTTGGAGAAGTATCTGTGAAGATCCTGTGGAACATAACAAAGATGCTAAATGGATAGAAGAAGTAAAAGAAAGAATAAGAAGTTTAAAGGTACAGGATATGAAATGGGATGAAATAACAGCCAGAGAGATTGAAACAAAGTTAAGAAAAGCCTCTAACTGGAAAACTCCAGGCCCAGATGCATACCTAACTTTTGGTTAAAAGTATTCACATCTTTGCATGAGGAGAACTATTTATATGCACACCCAGAACAGACACCACACTGGCTACCAACAGGCAAAACAATGCTCTCACTTAAGAGTGAATCTGCAAGCTACCCTAAAAATTATAAACCAATAACTTGCCTTCCGATGGCATATAAACTACACACGGGAATTAATGCCGACAGAGTTTCTAGTCATTTAGAAGAAAACTCAGTTATGGCAGTAGAATAAAAGGATAATAAAAGGAAGTTATATGGAACAAAGGATCATTTTTTGTTAAAGTATAGTTGAAAACTGTAAAAAGTGGAAGAATCTAAGTATGGGATGGACTGACTCCAAAAAAATTTGATAGTGTCCCACATTCATGGATAAAAGAATGCTTAGAAATGTACAAGATACATCCTACACTGATTGACTCCATTACAGTAACCATGAAACAATGGCAGACCACTTTCCAATTAAGCCATGATAAAAGACAGATTATTATCCCAGGGATAAAAATTCAAAGGGGGATATTCCAGGGAGACTCTCTATCACCGTTGATATTCTGCCTTGCCATTAATCCATTAAGCTGTTTACTTAATAGCTTAGGCCATGGCTACAATTTGGCTCCTAGAAAACAACAAAGTCTAATGACTTCTTATCTTCTCTTTGTCAATGATTTAAAACCATATAGCTCATCAGATGAGGAACTGAAAGCACAGACGCAGGTTGTCAAAATTTTTTCAGATGATATTAGAATGTCATTTGGGCTTGATAAATGTGCAAAAGCAATCTTTAAAAAAAGAAAACTGCAGCACCAGGAAAACATCAGGTTGGGACAAGAATGTGATATAAAAGAACTTGAGCAAGAGGAAGTGTATAAATACTTGGGAACTGATGAAGGATCAGCAATAAAACATGAATAAATGTGAATAGAACTCAGTAAGGAATACTTTAAAAGACTTAAATTAATCCTGAGAACAGCACTGACGTCTAGGAACAAGATCCAAGCTATAAATCAATTTGCTCTTCCTGTCCTAACATACAGTTTTGGAGTGATTGACTGGCCCCAAAAAGTGTTGGATAGAGTAGATATTAAAACAAGAAGGATGCTTCATGCTCACAAAATGATTTACAAAAATCAGTGTATACCAAGATTATATATTCCCTGTTCTGAAGGAGGGATGGGCCTCCTTGAAATTGATTACATGTAATAGATCTGCAACCGTGGGACTCCACACATATCTACTGACCTCACAAGATACAAATGTAGTGAAAGTTTTGAAACATGAGGAGAATAAATCTAGGATGACTTCTCTGCTTAATTTAGCAGAAGCATATTGACATCAAGCAGGAATGGAAATGAAACCAGAAGTAGATAAAAAACAGCCAGCAACTGAATGTGCTAAAAACAAAAGAAAGAATATAAGGTGAAGGACCAGATGAGAAGGCGAAAAACTGTGGAAAAAACATAAATATAGATGCAAGTATAGAAAACTTCTGGAAGAGCCCCATGTTGATCACGAATGAACGCAGGAATGGTTAAGGAGAGGCAAATTCAAACCAAGAAATGAAAGGTTAATATTGGCAGCCCAAGATAGTGGGCTATGTACACATTGGTTTACAAAGTCTATTGAACATTTGGGAGAAACAGACAAATGTAGATTTTGTAAAACTAAATTGGAAACAGTCACTCACTTTGTTGCTGGTTGTGACAAACTAATAGCAGAAGAACTATATACTAAAAGGCATAATAATGTGGCGAGACTGTTGCACTAGGGATTGTGCAAATATTATGGCCTCAAAGTGGCTGAAAACATTGGAAACATGAGCGACAAAGCATCACAAAAAATGATGAAGTTTATATCACATGGGATCACCCATTACCAACTGTCCAAAAGACAGATGCTAGAAAACTGGATATAGTGGTCCAAGAAAAGAAGACAAAGGTAGCACTGATCATTGAAATCACCACACCTAGTGACTATAGTGTCTTGCGTACAGAGAGAGACACAAAGTCATAAAATACCAGGATCTGCAGGCAGAAATGAGAGCAATGTGGTAGAAAGATACCCAGATAGTTCCAATAGTAGTAGGTGTAACTGGTCTTATAAAAAAGAATTTACAATCATATTTAGATATGTTACCAATCCATTTTACACTGTACGAACTGCAGAAGGAATCATTACTGGGCACATTGTGGGTGCTGTGAAGAGCAATTTTGGCTGACATCAAAGACTGAAATAATACTAATTTCATGAACTTTAATTGTACTTTGACTTAGGCATGGAATTCATTCCCATCATGGTATTAGAAACCCAAAAGACTTGGAGAAATTAAAAAGGAACTCTTTTAAGGGCCAGTTGGTCAGGGCAGCTAGGATGTGTTCAAATCTTCTTAGTTTTAATTTGGAAATGGAAAAAAATAAGTGCTATGTTTGAAAACAGGGGTTACCCTGTAGATCTACTTAGTACAATCAAGGGAGAAGTACTGTCTGGTTGGGGAACCAAGTATAACCCCTTTTAGGAGATATTAATTATTTGAATACTATAAAAAATGGAAATTTAGGCCCCAACAGTACTAGCAGTATGGTTTTACCTTTTGGGAAAGGTAAGAAAGACATTAGAACTATTATTTCTAACAACTGGATGATCTTCAGTGGTAATCCAGATATTCTGAATGTCCTTGGTAATGAACCTCATTTTGTGGTTTTAAGACAGGAAAATTTTTCAAGTATCTTTTCAAACACAAAAGACTTCCTCCAAAGTTGATAACTAGTGGTACAACTAAATGTGGCATGTGTAAGCAATGTCCATGAATTTTGGATACAGATATAATCTCTTTAAAAGATTATTATTATACAGTTAAACTGACTAGAGGTAATTGCAACACCAAAGGCTGGTCTATATTTCCATTTGTGAAACATGCGGTAGCTACTATGTAGCTAAAACAGAAAGAAAGCTGAAGACTAGAATTTATGAACACACATATGCAGTTTTACACACATATGCAGTTTCTAAAGGAAATAATGATAATTCCTTATATAAGCATTCTTTACAGTGTCCTGGTTTTACCAAGTTTAAGTTTGGAATTTTAGAATCGGTACCAATTAGTCCAAGGGAAGGGTGGTGAGAACTTTTAATAGAGTTGAGATAATTTTTTTTGATTGCTAAACTAAAATCCAATATTCCACCAGGGATCAATGAATGCGTCTCACTGTTACCTGTTCTGAAGAAAAGGGCTTTGGTCCTTTCATAAATTATTATTATTATTAATATTATTATTATTATTATTATTATTATTATTAATTTCTTAGCCTTAATAGAATTTTGATGTTAAGAAATTATTGGATTTTTATATTTTGAGAGTATTTGCATTTACATTTGGTTATTTAAAAAGTAGAATGGTATATAATAACGGGTTCATGTTTTTTTAAGTAACAATCCAGTTAAATTTTAATTAATAGTCTTAATTGATCAATCAATTATTTTTATTGTTATAAAAGAAGGTTTGTTTGACCAGTAAATTTTTCTGATGAAGTCCCTGTATGTTTTTTTGAGGAACAAAAGCACTTAACCTATTTTTCTAATAAAATTTTTTCAGCTTTTTATGTCATTTGATGGCCATTTGCTTGACTCTGGAGCTTATTGTGTGAATTACCAGGGCGCCAAGTCGTATTTTATTCGGTTGTTCTTTTTAGTGCCTTTTCCAGTGTTTTTTATTTTCGAACGTACCATACAAGTAGATGTTTGAATGATTGCTGCTTCATCACCCACTCCCTCCCATCCAATCCCCCACCCCCATTTGTTGGGGATGAGTTGTTTATGGGTCTACTATACATGATCGAAATTTCAGAAAGACGAAACCCATATGGCTGAGACCATATGTTTGACTCCTGAAATTTTGAACATATAAAAAAAAATAAAACACACATTAACTTACTTTCTAACTGCTAGCAGGGCCCCCCTGCAATGCCCCCACACCCCCCCCCCCGTAACTTAAATGTACTAACTCCAAGATCGCACTATAGTAGAGAAATGGAAATCTTTCCATTCCACACTGTATGGAGATGGCGGTTCCATGTGGTTGGCATTTCAAATGTCGATCATATGGTCTCAGCCATATGGTATTCAACATTATGAAATGTCGACCATGTGAAGGGGAGCCATTGTTTATTTTCCTTTCAGGGCTCAGCCTCCCTCTCTCTGTTGGCAAGAAAGCTCTGAAGGGCTTGGCGCCCAAACATGTCTTTTAGTCAGCTAAGCTTGAACTGCTAGAGAGTTTTGGAGCATGGAAGGTGCCCTGAAACTTTGGAAGCTGGCTGGCTGTTACATCCTTTGCAGGATATAACCCATATAGCTAAGGCTATTGCAGCAATGATCATTCGAAAATCTTCTGTTATGTTATGTTTACTTACATGACTGTACTTTAAAACACAGTCTTTAATGAGGTAGCCATAGTATGTTAATTTTGCAGTTAACAGTCTTTAGCACAAAAGTGGTAACATAGATATTTATTTACAATTCACCATGAACACAATAGCTTACACCATCAAATGTTCTATCTTTTACACAACAAAAGATTTTTGTATTCATTATAGGAAAAAATGGACAGTTTAATTGTAATTGCTGCATTCCATTGCAGTTACAAACATATTTATTCAGACTACTGCAGTTGTCATTAATGAATCTGCCTAACTGCCACAAGTGTTAGGTGTTTCATATCTAAATTTCTAGATGCAACCAAACTTATTTGGATTTTTTCTTGTGAACTCACCACCCACCACCACCAACTCTGGCACAGGCCAACAAAATATCTGAAATGCACCCATGATTGCCATCATATTTAATCTGTACTCCCTCTTACTACCTCATTTTATGTGTATATACCTTTGTCCACTTCTGCTGACATTGGCAAAAAGCATTTTTTTCTGAGTATAATGGCATTTTAAAAAGTCAATAATACATTTAAAAAATGAAAAACATTAAAAAGGTTTTCTGTGTCATGTTAGAGTCTCAGCGATAAATAAATGGCTTCAACATTTTGCATATTTTGAAAGTTTGAGGTATGATTGAAAAAGAAAACACCAACAGAATGAAGGTATATAGTTTTTTTTAGACATGCCTTGCTTAATGCAGAAAAAAGTAATTAACTGTAACTAATAAAATGGATAGGAATAAATGCTTGGCCTAAGCGTAATTAATTTTTACTGTGTTAATTGCACATGGACTCTGGTGTATTTGACTTCAGTCTCTCTTCCTGTCTCTGTCTTTTTTGTCCAACGTAAGGTGAAATGGATATGCACACCACACATATTCAGACTGCCAGTCTCCACCCTTCATGCCCTGGATTTTCTGACCTCTCTGCTCTCCATAACATTTGTCAGTCAAAGCTAGTAGCCCATGCTTCCACCATTTCTGTCTGGTGCTGTTCTGCTGATACAAGGCAATGGATGTTTCACATTCTGTGAGATAAATGAAGGCATTTTGCAGCCTAGAGAAACACAGTTTCTCCGATTCTCTGCCTAACTGTCTCTTTCCCCCTTTCCTTCTCACTACATCTCTCAGCTGTATGTCAGTATAAGGAATGTTCCTCATTTTGTGTCTTACAATTTCTGTGTAGTATACTGTTCCACATTCAAACAGTAAGTCACACATTCATTGTTAAGATTTTTTTAAATAAATATCCATAGTAAGTAATGTTTGTGTCTTTCGGCTTTTCCCGGTTAGGGGTCGCCACAGCGGAACTCCGGTCCGCTAATGATTGGCAGTAGATTTTTTTACGTGCTGGCTTGCCGGGCCTAACGCACAACCTTCAACGAAGGAACGCCCATTCACGCATGTTGCCACACAGAAGATGCTCTAACTAAGAATCGAACGGGCAACATCTGTGAGGTGACAACGCTACCGCAGCACCACCACTGCAGTTATCCATAGTAAATAATATATTTAAACAAATTAATCAAAATAACTTTTTCTAAGTATGAAAACATTATAGACAGTGTTCTTAACCTAGTTGAAGTTGTTAGCAAGCATTCCATATTTTGCACATTTGTTTCACATTTTGAGAGACTGTGTTACACATTTTGAAGGTGGATGTTTGTAAACTGTGTCTCACTTTTGCAAATGGGGAACACTGGAATGTTGAATCTCTTCTTCAATGCATTCACTTGTGTGCCACCTGGTGTCTATGAAGTGAATGATGTACGATTGATGCAACTTGGTTTGTGGGGATGAGTGTTTCAAGGTGGGATTGTTAAACCCAAAGAAAGGCAACTCTGACTTTTTCACTTAAAAATAAGAAGAGAGAAAATCAAAACAACATAATAAACTAGGAGAGTGTCTGACATGCTCTGCCCCATACCTCTCTACTGCTGATTAGGGTATAGGGTTTTAATTTTGGTCCTCAGATTTAGCCTTACTCCTCTTAGGTTTATGATGCTCCTCAAAACATCAGATCTGTTAATGGGTAAATAATTAAATACATAAACTAAGTCTGAACTAAGACTGGCTACCACAAACTATACAGGGTCTACTATATAAAGTCCCTGTTGTAAAAGTTAAGAAAGTGCAACTTCCTCACCAGCTGCTATGATTTTAAAGGGTAGAGCTATGATTTTTAAAGCTTGGAGACTGAGATGTATTCACCCTCCATATGAACCACAGCAGAAATATCTCTAAAGGATTTAGCATTCTTGTAAGAAGAAGAAGAAGAAGTAATATCAAAGTAATTAGGACTAACATTCGTTATGAACAACTGTAAGACAACATCAATCCACTAGATGGCAGTCGTAGCATAAGACTTAATTTCTTTTACAAGCTTGGGAGTAATAATTGCTTTAAAATGAAATAATATAATTTCACAAATGACTACATAAAAAGCATTCCAGTGCAAAATTACTTATGGACTGAAATGAAATTCTATCAACTGTGAAATACCTGATTATTGTTATCAGTTACAAAATAAGTAGCTCACAAAAAGCAGATAAACACATACTATAGCATTCAGTGTGCTCAACTGCATTTCGCCTTTTTACAGTTATATACTTTGAAGAAGTTCAGATGGCCAGCAGAACAAGCTCAAAGACACCTTATTGCCAAACACAGACATACTGTTGGACATATATACTATCACGTTTTATTGCAGTGTGTGGTCTCATTTTTGAGCCATATGTATGGGTCAATGTACCACATCACCCCTTTTTATAATTTATTCCCTCAGTGATCATAAGGAGCAGCCGCAGTGGTGCAGCGGTAGCATTGTTGCCTCACAGCAAGAGGTTATCCTGTTCGATTCTCGGCTGGAGTGCCTTCTGTGTGGAGTCTGCATGTCCTCCCCGCAGTCGAGTGGCATTCAAAAGACATGCGTGAATGGGCATGCCTTCGCTGAAGGTTGGGCTTCGGGCTGGCAACTTGGCACCATAAAAAAAAAATCTACTGCCAATCATTAGCAGACTGGAGTTCTGCGGTGGCGATCCCTAACCGGGAAAAGCAGAAAAGACAAACAACAACAACATTCCCTCAGTGATCATAAGATCATAGGATCATAGGAAGTTACTAGGCTATTGGCCCTGAGGCCCTTATAAGCCTAGCCAAGAGTTTAGCCCATGTTTAGACAAGTCAGCACCCAAAGCCCCTGTCCAGCAGGGACACAGGTGGAATCCCAGGGGTGTATTTTCTGTTTTCCATCCAGTTATCCAGGTTGCACTTAAAAAGGGATTATGGGGTACTCTGTTTGACATGGAGAGGGAGTCTATTCCACAGATGCGGGAGTCTCTGGGACACAAATCTGTCCCACCAACAAGTCCTATTGATGTCATAGACCAGCTTGAGGTCGTGCATGTGGGTTACTTGAATGGAGCTTGACTTGTGGATATGCAGCAGTCCCATCAAGGTGGGGTCTGAGATTGCTTTGTATGCCAGAAAGAGGTCACCTCTGAGGAGTCTGTATGAAACTGTGTAGAGGGACAAGGCTTTTAGCCTCTCTGTGTATGGTAGATGTTTGAGGCCCTGGATTCTCCTGGTGAAGAACCTCTGTGGTCTCTCCAGCTGCTGCATGTGCTTTGCGAGGTACATGCTGAAGGGAGTGTTTTGCTCAGTAATTGGCCTTATAAGAGATAAGAGACCTTGGGACACAGGTGGACAGTAGTCTCTCCTTTGATAATCACATCACCATAGTAGTCAGGAAATCCTTCTAAGTGGCACACCTCATCACAAAAGGTTTCTCATCCAGGAAAAAAGAGGTCATTGTTCCCCTCTACTTATCACTCATTAGACCCATTATAGAGTGCAACACCACTTTTGGTATGTACCTCACAAGACATCTACAACAACTGGAAAGGCCACAGAAATACCTCACAAAGAGGATTACCGGCCTCAAACAGATGTCCTATGCAGATCGTCTCAAAAAACTCCAGCTTTACACTGTCGCATATTGCCTACTCAGAGGCGATCTCTGCCTAACATACAAAGCTATGTCAAACCCAGAGCTGTTGGACATGCTCCACTTAAAGAAATCCAAATCCCTCTGAGCTACACGCACTAGGGACCTAAACCACAATAAACAGAACATGCAGGAGGGATAGATTCCTGTCTCAGAGACATCCCATACTCTGGAACAAACTACCTATCAATATCAAACAAAGCTCCTCATTAGGACTCTTCAAGAAAAATCTTGATGATTGGATGGGAGATAGGAAATTCACCCTGGGGATCACTTCTGTGGCTCTGCTTGACAGGGACACAGGAAAATAATTTTCTTGGGTGGCAAAAGCCAGGGTACCGTTTGGCTAGGCTTATATAGGCCCTAGAACCAATAGCCTAGTACCTAACTATGAACCTATGAAACTATAAGAATACAGAGATGTTATGACCTTCTTATCTCTGGATGAGATACCCTTACTTATGAGGTGGGCCATATAGAAAGCTTTCCTTACTAAGGAAGCAACATGGTGGTCAAAAGTCAGGTTACTATCAACCTGGGTGCCCAAATTCCTCACAACTAATTGGGTGCTTAGGACATTGTTATTAATGTGATAATATGTGGGGACATCACTCTCCCCAAAGGGCATGCTGATGCATTTTTTGGCATTCAGCTTGAAGCCATGTTTTTGGTATCAGTCATTTGTTTGGGTGAGACCCTCTTGGAGGATGTCCACATCACTTGGGGAATTAATGACCATCCCCAGCTTGCAGTAATCTGGAAACTTTTTCAGCCATTGCCCACTGGTTTTGGTCTGCACCTCAGAGAAATATATCCAAAATAACAAAGGCCCCAAGACCGATCCCTGGAGTATACCACTCATACAGGTCTACTGCTTGAGGTGGCTTCCCCTATTTTGATTATGTGGGTTCTATCAGTGAGCCAGTTTGCTACCAATCTGGTCACATATGGATTGATGCTTAGTTCAGAGACTTTATCTACTATGCCTGAGTGGGGAATAGTGTCAAAGCCTTTGGCCAGGTCAAGGTAGGCAGTGTGCACTGTCTTCCCCTCATCCATGACTTTGGTGACTGTCTCAAAGAATTCGACCAGATTTAACAGATATGACCTCCCCTTGACAAACCCAAACTGTGTGGGGTCGAGTGTTTGGAGGTAGCCAATGTCCCTGTTAATAACGTCCATGAGAATCCATTCCATGGCCTTGCAGATCATGCTAGTTAGGCTGATGGGTCTATAATTTTCCAAATCGGTGGACACTCCACCTTTGTACAAAGGGATGACAGTGACTGTCCTCCACTCGGCTGGGACAAAGCTGGTACTCAGGCTTTGGTTGAATAGGGTGCCTAATGATGCTTCAAGTTCACGCTTGAGTTCATGTAGGATGCAGCCTGGGATGTTATTGGGTCCCATGAAGGCTGTATTTTTTGCTTTTGAGAGGGCAATGATGACCTGCTCCCTAGAGATAAGGGGAGGGGGCAGATACTGGGGATGTCCTAATTTACTGATGGGGGGACAGAGGGGAGAAATTTATACTGAATCTGTCAGACAGTAGGTTGGGTGCATCTACAGCATTTATGCATGTGGTGTCCTTGACCACCAGTTCTGAACAGATCTGGGTGCTTCCTTTGAGATTGCGGACATATGTGAAGATGTGGCCAATTTGGACTTGAAGTTGGCTTTAGAGGATTTCATTAGTGCTCTTACTTGCTTGTTTTGGCTAAGGAGAGATTGCTTCCAGTTGGGCACCTGCTCCGTCTTGGTCCTGGACAACAATTTTTTCCTTTTGTTATATAGTTTATTTATTGCAGATGTCCACCAGACAGGTTTACTCTTCTTTGCAGAGGATGATTTAGTCCTGTCAGGTATTCCTGATTCCATGCATCTATATAAATGCTTGTATAGTGCTTTGGTGTAGTTTTGGATATTGGTGCCAGAGGGAGGGGGCTGTGAAGCTGTTTATACCATCCCTAAGGAGGTTGTAATCAGCTTTGGAATTTTTGATATTTCTTTACCCTCTGGTACTGGGTAATATACTTCCATTATAGCTGCTCAGGAATAGCAATGAAACATGGCAAGTATTCACTCAAGAACTTTACAGACAGTCTTAATAGACTGGCAGTCGCATGACATGCCTTCCCTTTTGGTAACATCTGTGCTTAAAGAGACATAGTATGACAGGTTACATCACACTTTCTTTAGAAGTTAAGACTGATACTATTCTACAGACTAATTAATAAATATGACATGGCAAGATATATTAACATGCATAACAATATCCATAAATTACAGTTATAACCATTTTCATATGTCATGCACATAATGCAAAAAAATTACATTCAACAGAGTACTTTAAATCCTTTTTAAGAAATTATTCAGTCCCTGCCTTTCCAAGCCTTCTTTACACTATCTGTAGTCTGTACATTTCTGACTTGCCTTGATGGTTTCATATATCTCAAATATTGCTAATGTTTATTTTCTTTATTTTGGGAATCTGCTGGCTCTTAATCTAATCTAGAAACAGTAAACTGTCAATTAGCCTGAACTTAAGCAACAAGCAAAAAAATATTGAAGAAATACAGTACAATTTTCATGCGTTGCACTTTCTGCCCCCCCCCCCACAACAGAAACATACCTTATGTTTTTAGAGTTTTAGAGTTTTAAAAAGGAAGATAGAAATAAATCCCCTGTCTCCCCCACCTGAGAACAAGTCAAGCCAAACAAATAGTATAGCGTGCTGTATTAGTCAAGCCTATTTTTAATATTAACTCTCAAGCAACCAGAAACTAGTTATCTGACATCTACCAATCCCAATGGGTGGCAGTTAAATGAGAGTTTACTGTATTCTTCTTCTTCTTCTTTTAGCTTTTCCCGGTTAGGGGTCACCACAGCAGATCACCTGTCCGCTCATGATTGGCAGTGGAGTTTTACAGTGTTGAGTTGCCATCCCGGCAACCAACCTTCCACAGAAGGCACACACATGCACACAGTCACACCTAGGGCCAATTTAGAGTGTCCAATCCACCTACAGCATGCCTTTGGGATGTGGGAGGAAACCAGAGCACTCGGAGGAAACCCACATGACCACAGGGAGGACATGCAGACTCCGCACAGAAGGCACACCAGCCGAGAATCAAACCGGAGAACCTCTTGCTGTGAGGTGGCAATGCTAACCGTTGCACCACTGTAGGCGCCCGAGAGAGTTTACTGTATTATGTTTTGTAAACCGTTTGAGCATGAATAGTTGTATTTCCTGTTTTTTGAGTGTATTTTGTGCTTCAGAGGAAAACTCTTGGTAATTCTTTCTGAGAGAATGCAGTAACACTTGAAAATGCTTGAAACTCTGGGTTTTAGCCTTTGAAAAGATTTTCTTACATTTTCACTTTTCTTCTTGTACAGCTGCCTATGACTTTTAATATGAATCCACTATTCTAAGCCATTAATATTGTACAGTCTTGGCGCTACCATTTTAAAATTACTGTTGCTTTTTCATAATCACTCTGCACATTTTTGCACACTTTCAAATCTTGAAACTCTAACTTACATCCTACATTTGTAATGCCACGCTTTTTCACCTCTGTCATGATAACATTTTTGTCTTCTCTAATTTTTCTTAGCAAGTGTAGAACATTGCTTTGACCACCTATTAGCAGCAAGGACGTCGTAGTCTGTAAGTTGGTTTTAAAATTTCTTCTAATAGATAACTACACGGGGAAAAAAGTCTGCTTCTGGAGAAGTGTACTTTTCTATTTACATTTGACAATGCCTTGTAGATATGCTGTATCTTTTATCAGAGTTTTAACCACCCACCTGTCTATTACTCTGAGAGTAAGAGAACTAGTTGTCACATGTCTGAGTTCCCCTTTTCTTGCAAAATTTCTGAATTAATTCCTATAATTAGTGAACTAAGACACATTGTTCTAAACATCTTCAGGCATACCATGACTTGAAAATATATTCCTTAGATACTTTTTCAGACTGGCATTTATTTAACTTTCAATTGTATGGCCTTTGAGACCCTGGAATAATACTCAACACACAACAGGTAATGATGCTGTTGGTACTGAAGCAAATCTATGCCTACTTTGTTCCAAAGAAGGCTTGGTATGTCATGTGAAATAATTTCCTGTATGCATTCCAATTATGGTAGTGTTTACCGACTGCATATTTTTGTATCAACTTCTTATAAACCAAAGAGCTTCTAGGTCTTTTTCTGCAACATATTTTTGCCTTCATGTAAGTTTTGCTTATGTATCTGCTGCAGGCATTTGCTTTCAAAGCTCATACTGAATTTTCACATCATACATTTTTTAAACTCAGTTGGATTCTCTATAATTTAGCTGAAACCTTTTAAAATGATTTCTTTAAAATACATTGCAGTTGTTTACTATCTGACTCCACTAACAGTTATCTGCCATAAATATGACCAATAAACTTTTGATTGTCATAAATGGCTGCCAATCCCTTTTTCTATTTGTGCATACTTTGTGCTTGTGTTGAAGTTCTTGGCCTACATTTTATTGGTCTGCTTTCTTGCATTAGTACTGCACTCAGTCCATGTTGACATGCATAGGTTCATAGGTTCATAGGTTAGTACTAAGCTATCTGCCCTTGTGGGCCATTTTAAGCCTAGCCAACTACCCAAAGTAAAATTTAAACTCTGCACCTTGTGTCTGTAAGGGTAACACGTTAACCATTGTACAAACCTCCCACCCTAGCATCCATCTGTAATACAACTTGCTAAGATGTATCATAGAACTTAAGAGCAGATCCCTCTGTAACATTTTTATCAGATTTGCAATGTCTCTTGCTAGCTCTGTTTACCAAAGCCAGTCCACATCATACTCTACCAGTTTTCTCATTGACACTGTGATATTTGACAAACTGGCTACGAACTTTGAATAATGTACAGTTTCAAGAAATATTCTAAGAGATGATTTATCTTCTCTTATCTGGAGATTAACTATGGAGCTGACTTTTTTCAAATGTTATAATAGCCCTTTTGATGTGAAAATGTTGCCCAAATATTTCAGGTTAGTTACCAATATATGACAGTTGCTTATTCAACTTCAGACTTTTCTGCCCTTGCCTATCCATTACTTAATTAGTATTTATCATTCTCATTATGTTGGAGTTCCATGGATGAGTTTATCATCTGTTACACTGACCATATCATCCAAACCTCCTATTGTTTCTGTAACAGTTCCCTAAATTATAGCCAATGTTGAAAATGTGCTAAATCATAATCTTAAGAATCTGTATCTTATAGGTTCATAGGTAGGTACTAGGATATTGGCCCTAGGGCCTATACAAGCCTAGCCAAAAAAATACCCTGGCTTTCGCCACCCAAGAACATTATTTTCCTGTGCCCCTGTCAAGCAGAACCACAGAAGTGATCCCCGGGGTGAATTTCCTATTACCCATCCAATCATCAAGATTTTTCTTGAAGAGTGCTAATGAGGAGCTCTGTTTGACATAGATAGGTAGTCTGTTCCAGAGTATGGGAAGTCTTTGGGACAGGAATCTATCTCTCCAGCATGTTCTGTTTATTGTGGTGACAAGGCTTAGGTCCCTAGCGCGTGTAGCTCAGAGGGATTGGGATTTCTTTAAGTGGAGCATGTCCAACAGCTCTGGGTTTGACATAGCTTTGTATGTTAGGCAGAGATCGCCTCTGAGCAGGTGATATGCAACGGAGAAAAGCTGGAGTTTTTTGAGGCGGTCTGCGTAAGGCATCTGTTTGAGGCCAGTAATCCTCTTTGTGAGGTATTTTTGCAGCCTTTCCAGTTGTTGTAGATGTCTTGTGAGTTGCATACCAAAAGGGGCATTGTACTCTATAACGGGTCTATAATAGGTCTAATGAGTTATGAGTAGAGTGGAACAATGACCTCTTTTTTTCTGGATGAGAAACCTTTTGTAATGAGGTGTGCCACGTAGAAGGATTTCCTGACCACTGTGGTGATGTGATTATCAAAGGAGAGACTACTGTCCACCTGTGTCCCAAGGTCTCTTATCACACATTCGGTGTTAAGTAGACTACCGCCTATGTGGTAGTTCCTGAGTACAGAGTTTTTACCAAAGGGAATGACAATGCTCTTTTTGGCATTGAGCTTGAGACCATGGCTTTGACACTAGGCATCTGTCTCAGTGAGGCCCTTTTGTAGGATGTCCACATTGTTAGGAGTTTCAATTATGGCTCCTAGTTTGCAGTCATCTCCAAATTTAATTAGCCAAAGACCTTCTGTGTTAGCCTGTACTTTAGAGAAGTAGATACCAAGCAGGAGAGAACCCAGGACTGAACCCTGTGGTACTCCACTTGTCACTGGTCTGAAGTCTGATTTGGAGTCTGCTACTTTCACAGTGTGGGTTCTGTCAGTAAGCCAGTTGGCAACCCATCTTGTGACACAGGGATTTATACCTAGTTTAGTGAGTTTTTCTATAATTCCAGAGTGGGGAATGGTGTTGAATGCCTTGGCGAGATCTAGATAGGCTGTGTGAACCACCTTACCCTCATCTATGGCTTTGGCGACTGCTTCAAAGAAGTCTATCAGGTTTAGGAGACATAATCTGCCTTTTACAAACCCAAACTGTGTAGGGTCCAGAGTTTGGAGATCTCCAATGTCTTTCTTTATGAGTTCCATGATGATACGTTCTATGGCCTTGCAGACCAGGCTCGTCAGGCTAATGGGGCGGTAGTTGCCGTGGTCTGTTGTCCCCCCCCCTTTGTAAAGTGGGATAACCGTCATGGTGCACCATTCAATGGGCACAAAGCCTGAGGTGAGGCTATGATTGAACATGGTATTTAGGTGGGGTGCCAGTTCATTCTGTAGTTCATGTAGAAGGCAGCCTGGGATGTTATCAGGCCCCATGGATGCTGTGTTCTTGGCTTTCGAGAGTGAGGTTTTTACCTGTGCAGCCATGATTACAGGAACTTTGCATTCTTCTGATATAAAGATGGGCCCTTTAGGGGGTGAGAGGGGGGTAAAGTTAGCACTGAACCTATCTACCAGGATGTTGGCAATAAGTTGTTTCTGTATATTTAGTGTCATTGTGCTGTAACTCAGAGCAGATCTGAGTGTTGTCATTGAGATTCTTTTTCATAGATATAAAATGCTTTGTGGTTGTCTTTAGAATCAGTGGCAATTTTGTTTTCATAACTAGCTTTTGAGGATTTTATGAGGGATCTCAGCTTCTTACTGAGGCTGACCAGGGAGTTCGTCCAATTGTGGGATTTTACTCTTTTTTGCAACAATTTATTTCTTCTGTTGTAGAGTTTGTTTATGGCGGAAGACATTCTCCCATGAACATTTTCTTCAAGGTACATAAAGAGCACAAATTATGAAAATTTAATACATTTAGAAGAATACAATATTATTTAATGGTTATGGATAGACATTTGCTCATCTCTATTGAAAATAATATAAATATATGCAACTTAAAATTTTCTAACTGGATTGTTTTGAATAGAATTAAATAATGTTGGAAAATAAGTTGTCTGTGCTAGAGGGGATTACAACATAAACCTTCCTTATTAGACTATTCTCATGATATACTTAAAGGTAATTTAGATACTAAAACTGTTTACCTAAATTATATAAAATGTTGTTAATAATAACACTAAAATCAAAGGTAATTATTGGCATTATTTTGATTCACATAATTTATATGAAGTAAAAAAAAATTAGAACATAAACTGTAATCACTCATGGGTTAATCTAAGTGCAGGTCAAGTTCAATCAAGAAATAATTTATTCTCATATAACTGAAATCGCACAAGATTGCAAAACTTTTTAAGGATAAACAAATTCAGTAGTGTTGACTTATTTCCTCCAATTGTTAATTAGATTAAATCATAGAATAAGAGCACTGTGATTAAATATATACGATACCAGCTAAGCTGCGTAATATCAACCATGCTTCATACCTGCACATGCCCCACTGATCATGTCCATGTCTTCCACACTGGACCTACTATGAAAATAGGGTGTTTATACAAAATAACTGCCATCCATATTTCAGAGCTACACATAGCTACACAGTTAAGCCTCCTATACATAGCACAAGCATAAACCTATAATTCAAAGTGGAAAGGGATGATGGTGAAACAGGGGAAAGCCTAAGAAACAAGCAAAGACTAGGATTTTGGATGCAGATCCCTAAGGAGAAAAATAATAACCACACATAATATTATAATCATAAAGTAGCAGAAAGTATTCTAAGAACTAAGTCAACACAGGAATGGCAAAAGGAGATTCTGCGAGTAGGGATGAATGCAATTAGGGATACAGACAATAGGCAAGAGGGGGCCAGAATTTGTTGGAGAAAACTGGTAAAAGAACCTAGGTGCTGGGAGCAAATAATTAGAGAGGAAAGGTAATAGAATGGGAAGAGGCCAACAATTTGTTCGGACTGCAGGCTAAAGATTGCCTTTTCTATCAAAGAATGATATCAGAGTATAGGCAAAGAGAAAGAAATAGGGGGATCCTAAGCAAAAGACCAGCACTGGCAGAGGTTTTAGTAGAATCTAGAACAGAAGCTGCTGTTAAAAAAAAGAATTAATAGAGCATATACAATAATGCATGATAACTATAAGAATCAATCAGAGGAGGTTAAAAAGGATTGGGAATAGAGACTGGATAAGCAATTCACAAATAAACAATGGTGGGATATATGTATATCTCCAAAATATGGAACAAAGCCTAGAAGATTTAGGATCTTTGCTTGGAATTGTTTACACAGGTATTTTTTATACCCCAAGTAAACTCTAAATATATTTTCTTCAGGTAGACAGCAAATGTTACTGGTGTGATGGAGAAGAAAGAGATAATTGGGGACATACTTTCTGGGAGTTTAATGAGTTGCCATACTTTAAATATTCCCTGCAGAGCACTTTGCCAGAGATACTGAGTGAGCAAATTGGTGTAACTAAAGAAATGATTTTTTTTAGCCATATGATACAGAATCAGACTTGCTCAGACATAGTAAGGCCTTACTGAGTGTAATTATGGTGGTTTCCAAAATATCATTCACTAGAAAATGGAAATCAATGTCTAAACCAACTGTACTAGAAGTAATGACTATAGTAAGAGAGATAAGCCAACTGGAATTGGGATCTTTAGAAAAGTCAAAAACACAAAACATGAAGACTCTCAGATGGAATAAAGTGCTAAACAGCTTTACTGGCATCTCCTGGTACATCGGCTAAAAAGCCTTCAAGGGGTAACTTGTTAAACCAAGAGCACATCTTTATATACCAATATCACCATTTGTATATTAATTAATTAGTTACAATAATACCATAAATTATACCCATTTCATTTAAAGTGACATTGTCCTTTTTCTAAAAAATCTCATTCATACCACATAAACATATTTTGCACATTTCCTATATTAATTAACTTTTAAATCCAGCTTTACATTGATTTTATACATTTTTGTTGTCCGCTATGTGTAACATGAAAAAATTACTATATTAAATATATCTAAATACTAATATCAAATGCACATTCCATTTAAAATGAACATTTTTATAAATATAAGTTTATATATCAAAATTTATTTTATCTCATACAGTAATATTTACCTCCAGGTTGAGCCCTGAAGGAAATAGTGTGTTGAAGTTAATGATAAACCTGGTTTCCAAAGCTAACAATTTTTCATGATATGCTTTCCCATGTTGATACAAAGGCTTGGCTAATACACTGAAAAATAAAGATGAATCAGAGCCTGCATGACTTGAACAGGAATGATGTGCAACTGGACTATCTAATCTACAATGCCTGATGTCCCCCGTATGTTCCAAAATACATTTTTTGACCTGTCTTTTGGTCTTTCCAATATACCATTTACTTGGTGAACAGCCACATCCTATGATATAAACTACTCCACTTGACTGGCAGGTAAAATTCTGCATAGCCCTATATGTTCTCTCATTACTGCTACAACCATGCCATTTTTTTACCTTTGGACACACTTTGCATCTATGACAGGGATAACACCCTACCCGAACATCGGTTCTGTTGCTTCTCCTATTCAACAACTGTTTTAAATTCAAACATCTCCTGTGTGAAAAGGGTAGGAGCAAATTACATAGAAAAAAATGAGAATTGTGGGAACAATAAATGCAGAGGAGATACGAGGTTTAAAAGAAGGCAGGATTTGAATGAGCTACATAATGTTTGACTGACAATGACTGGATAGATTATAAGTGATGTATAATGTTTGCAAGAAAAATGATGTCAATATAGTTTATGATATGTAACGTTGGAAACTAAAATTATGTCAATATGGTTGGTTTACATTTATATTTTATTTATTTATTTATTTATTTAACATTTGTTTACCAGGATGGTCCGGCTGGACAGCTAGTGTCAATTTTCAGTGGAGTCCTGGGGAGAAAAGCTCCAAAAACAGTTACAGAGTATGAACAATTTATAATAAACAATCAAGGTACATGTGTAGAAAGGTTAACAAGTTAATAATACAGAGATAAAGTACAGTCATGTGTTAACACACATTATAGACATGCAGAGTTTTACTATAGTATAGGCATGCAAATAATATTTGCAATACGTACAAAGAGAAAGAGGAAGAGTGCAATACAGTAACTTGTGTTTGACTAAAGCATAGGGGGTACCTTCTTTCAGCAGGAAGGGAGTTCAGGGAGGTCCATTGCAGATACATAAATGGTTGGTATATAGATAGGATTTTAGTTGGCTTTTGAAGGTGGCTGTACATTTTTTGCAGTCTGAGGTCAGGAGGTAGGGTATTCCACATTTTTGCAACTTCGTGGGTGAAGAGAGATTTTCCAGAGCTGTTTTTACACTGGATATTTTCTATTAGAGCTTTGTTACTGGATCATAACTGCCTATTTGAATTGTAGAAGGTTACGAGGCCAGTCAGGGCAGGGTTTTTTCAGGATAATATAAGATTTGGTGTGTCAGGTTTACTTGGTTGTATCATAGTAGGTTTGGGAATTCTAACCAGTGTAGGGTATTTAGGGATTGGCAGTGGCGAGAGTGTGATTTGGTGTTGGTGGTGAATCTGGCGATTTTTATTGTAGCATGTGAAGAGTTTACTAAGTTCAGTTTTATTTAGGTTTGTTAATACTGGGCATGCATACAGTAGTGTTGCTAGCAAATGTGTTCTGGCTATGGCAATTCTAGCTTCAGACGTTAGATATCATTTACAGCGAAAGAGGATCCCTAGCTTCTTGTGGATTTTGGAGACAGTGAAGGATATATGCTTGTTGTATTTTAGCTGTTGGGCAATGATAAATCCTAATAACTTAGCTTCTGAGAGTGGGGTGATGAGAGTCTCGTCAGCTGAGGATATGGAGAAGGTAGTATCATGCGTTTTTGTAGGTTGGAGCAACATAACTGTGTTTTATTTGGGTTTAATTTTAACTGGGATTTGTTTAGCCAATTTTCTATTTCAGTGAAGGATTGTTGGGTTTTATGTTGGAGAAGTTGAATGTTGGATGCGGAGCAGATTAGGGTTGTATCATCGGCTTATTGGACTATTTTGGCATTTGTAGTTGCAGAATGGAATTGATTTGTAAAGATGTTGAACAGGAGGAGGTTGAGGATGGAGCCTTGGGGTATGCCAACAGTGACATGGAGGATAGGGAGTTAAGCCATTTGATGGATTGATGGTGGTTGTCTAGATAGCTTTTAAACCAGTGTAGGGTGGGGCTGTCAAGGGTGAGATCTGAGAGACAGGTTAGGAGTTTATTGTGGGAAACTGTATAGAAAGCTTTGGATAAGTCTAGAAAGATGGCAGCGACAAGATTACCTTGGTTCGTGTATGTGTTTATGATGTTGGTGAAGTTAATTAGGGCTGTGATGGTGCTGTGGGATGGGTGGAAGCCATGTGAGTTAGATAGAAGGCTGTTAGAGAGAAGGTAGGTGAGGAGTTGATGGTGAATGCATCTTTCCAGGATTTTGGATAGGGGTGAGAGGATTATGATGGGTCAATAGTTGGAGGTATGTGGAGAGAAATATATGATTGCCTATGTCATGCATGATAATTTAATGAAGATGTTTCTTGTTTAAAAAAAGATAACTGTCATCTTAGAAAAAATCATCCAGGCTCATACCTCTTGTGACAAAGGGAGATACTGCCAGCACGGCTATCTGGAATTTTGTAAATAATTATATGTCATTTGTGAATATCAGCATGATTCATATAAGATGCTTGAGTTACAAATTTATTAGAACTGTATGTTATGCATATATCACATTTGTTTGTACAGACATGTGTTGAAAAAGGTTTTTGCAAAGTGTTTGAACTGTATTCACAGTGTTCCCTACTGGAATAGAACAGAAATGTACATGCACTATTGTAACTGTTTAAATGTATATATCTTAACAGTGGAAACTGGAACATGGGAGGTTAACTTCAGTCCAGCAAAACTTCAGAAAAATAGCTGAAATTAAATTAATTTATGGCTACACAATAAAAAAAATGATATATTTCAGTTTCAATGCAGCAAGGAGACACAATGTCTATACTAGGGAGCTTTCTGCATTGTTTTTAAGGTGAAATAATTACTAGTTATGAATGTGAAGAAATGCAATTGTTTTACAACTTCCAGCATATGCCAAAGATCTGAGGTTTATTTATTTCAAAGTCAATAGAGCAATCTGCCAAAATGTGGTGCAGCAGCCAAAAGTAAGTCAAATGTAATAACAAGTAAAAACTTACATCAAAACCATGAAACGTCAGCATAGATAGTAGAATTTATTCAGCTAGTACATCCAACAGAGAGTAGTACTTTCACAGATAAACATTCCGCTTCTTCAGGCATATCACAGATAAACAATCCACTTCTTCATGCCTGAAGAAGTGGATTATCTGTCAAAGTACTTCTCTCTGTTGGATGTACTAGCTGAATAAATTCTACTATCTACGCTGAAGTTTCATGGTTTTGGTGTGAGCTTTTTACTTGTTGTTACATTAGATTTATGTATTTTCACAGGTAGATGCTAAATACTGCTAGATTCCAGCAGTGGGGACTTCACCTGGGATAGAGTCAGATGATGTCATTCTGCAAGCTATCCCAGAAGTAATATTTGAGAAATTCATTTAAGAAGTCTCTTAGTGAGACACAGCATTCTGTATTCTGCCTTTGCCCTGACAACAACTAGAAGATCCCTTAACCACATCTGCCTTGCTCTTAAGTAAGTTAACTAGGGTATTCTCTTAGATTCGGTCAGAAATATAGTGAAGCATAGTTTAGATGTCTTTCTTTATTTATTTGAGACTGTCCTGCAATGTTGTTTTAAATATTTCCTGTGGGTTTTGGGGTTGGGAGGGTGACCTAATGGTTAAGGTGTTTGCCTTACAAACACAAGGTGCATGGTTTGAGTCTCACAAGGGATAACTGGCTAGGCTTAAAATGGCTCGCAAGGGCAGTTAGCTTAGTACTAACCTATGAACCTATGATATTACTGTGAGTATTTTCTTGTTCTTTTATTATTTATTATTAAATATTTTTAAATCTTTCATTGTGGCTTATCTTTGTGAGACATATTTAAGTTTTGAGAGTACTTGCATATTTATTTGGTGAGACTGTGGTCACTCCTAATAGCCATGCTCTTGGTCAAGCTACCATTTGTATTAATATTATATTACATAGTAAGATTGGACACCCTTTCTTAAGAGCCTTAAAGTAGCTGATAAGGAGTTGTCTGGTGGCAGTGATAACTACCTTATAGTATGGGCAAAAAGTGGCATTGTGTGTGTGTGTGTGTGTGTGTGTGTGTGTGTGTGTGTGTGTGTGTGTGTGTGTGTGTGTGTGTGTGTGTGTGTGTAAATCAAACCTCAATGAGCATGTGTATCAGCTACTTGAACAGGAATATGAAGCATTGGCTGGACAAAGAGGGTGCTGGAGATCTTGGCTTGGCCACTCAGCTGAGATCTCAACTCTATAGCTGTGCCAGTGGGGAGTCTTACTGGGGATCTGGCAAAAGAGGGAGAAACCATCCCCAGACTGACTATCGTCTCTGTGTTCTCTTAAGGGAAATTGCACTTGATACAGAAAGGTGCATCTGGAAATACTGTGTATGTACCTGTCATCCTCCTAGTGTACGCCCCCCCCCCTACTGTTGCCAGTGTTGAGGATTGAGGCTCTTTGATTACTGGTCCAGTGGTGGGTCATCACATTTTTTGTTGGCAGTGGTGGGATATCCACATATTGGGATTCAGTGGTGTGGATATTGAACTCCGGTAGCCTGTAAACAGTGGTCACTAAAGAGGGTGTTTGTAGTCTCAAGCAGCCACACGGTAGATATTCAGAGTTTCATACTACAATTGTTGTATTTATTTTTTGTTAGGTTAGTCAGAGAGATCAGGCAAGGATGTCAGAACAGGATTATGGCAAGCTGACAAGGAGCCAGTTGGCTAAGATGTGCCAAGCCAAAGGACTGGTGCATGACAATCTGACTAAAGCAGAAATTATTTCAGTCTTAGTTACAGCTGCATCACATACCAGCAACCAGGAGGACAACCAGATTGGCCTTGGGGATGTACAACTCCCAGAAAATGGACAGTTCAACTTTGCCTCAGATGACTTAAAAATCCATATGGAGTTAAAGAGACTTGAACTGTAGGCCAAAAGTTTGGAAATAGAATCAGCACAGAGAATGTGGCATTTGGAAGTCAAAGCAGAATCAGCAGGGAGATTGAGCCATCTTGAAGGTGAAGAAAATTAGAGGCAGAGGCAACATGAAAAGGAGATGTTGACTCTTTACCAGGGTCACTGAGGTAATGGGGAAGGGAGTAACCAAACCCCAGAAGCAATAAATGTCATTAAATTTCTTCCACAATTTATAGATGGTGATCATTTTGATAGTTTTATTCATATGTTTGAAAGGGTATGGAAACAGTATAATGTTGACCAAGGGGTCTGGGTATGGTTCCTGACCCCGTTACTTCATGGTAAAGCTGTAATTGCTGTTCCTAAACTGTCTGATACTGATTGCTTAAATTATAATACTGTTAAAAATTGTTTATTAGACTGTTTTAAGTTAACACCTGAAGCTTATAGAAAAAAAATTGTGAGCGTAGACATAAAGCAGATGAAAATGTATGTGAATGTATTGCTGAGTTAAGCACTTATTTTTATAGATTGGTGAGTGGGAGTCAGGTCGCTACTTCTGAAGAGCTGGCAGACCTTTTGGTGAGGGAATAAGCCATTAGCACTTTGCCTGAGGACATGAGAATCTGGTTAGCAGATAAAGAATGTAATACCGCAGATGAGTTGGGGAAAAAGGAAGACCTATACCTAGCAAGCAGTGCTTCACTGCACAGGAAAGGGATGCCCAGTGCTGTTCATTGGTCTAAGGAAACACATGGTAGGCAGCCTAAACCTACCCAACAGAGTCTGCCAGTAGCAGGGGAAGCCACTAGTCCAGCTACACATCTAGGACCAAGGGTTAAATGTTTTAAATGTGACCAGTGGAGCCATGTAACATATAGATGTCCACATAGGCAAGGTGTGGAACAAAAGGTGGGAGAGCCAGTAAGTGGGAATGACAGAATGCCTGCAGTAAGTTGTCTGGAGACAACAAGGGTACCAAACTACCACAAGAGGTTATATCCTATCTTAGCTGATGAGAAATATGATACTGCTAAGAAAGACACAGCCTCTGACCTAACCATTTTGAAGCCTGCAATGGTTAAAGGGGAGCACCACTTGCTTGGGCAGTCTACTGCAGTTGGAGCTTTAGGAGGGACCCCATTCCAAATACCTTTGGCTAGGGTTCACCTTGACTGGGAGGACAGAAAAGGAAGCAAAGTAGGTGTGTTTGAGGATATCCCTGCAGATGTCCTGATAGGGAACAATTTTGATACTGCAGTACCTTGTGTGTATGCAGTGGCATGCAGTCAGGCTTGAAGACAGACATGTGGGTCTGGTAGCCTGGGGGAACCCAGACAGACTGCACACTTAAAGCTAGAACTAATGAGGTGGTTACTTCAGAGAGGGAGCTACCCTGTAGAAGTGAGACTGAAGGTGAGCCACAGCTGCTTGTGGGTACTGATGTTCCCTCAGACAGAGTGACTGCAAGGGCAGAGGTGAGTAGTAGTACCCAGGCTGGCAGTGAGGCACTGCTCTCAGAAGGTACCAGACGTCCTGTAGAAGGGGACCTGAGAAGAGTTACAAAGACAGAGTTGAGGCAGGCTCAGCTCTCAGACCCTACATTACAAGGCTTGAGGTAGGTAGCCAGTGATGCACCTGATTATCAAGGAAAAGGGGAATCTCTATACTGGGACAAAGGGTTACTGTATAGAGAGTGGACACCTGAAAGAGGGCTGGAGGGTGAGAGAATACAGCAGTTGGTAATACCCAGAGCCTATCATCTGGCACTTCTAGCCATAGCCCACGACATTCCCTTTGCAGGTCATATGGGCATAAAGTGTACCGAGAGATTCATTACACAGAACCTTTATTGGCCTGGGATTTCCAGGGATGTAACATGGTACTACAGGACCTGTGAGCAGTGCCAAAAGGTAGACAAGACAGGAGACAAGGTCAAAGCTCCTTTAGTGCCTTTGCCTGTGATTGAGAAGCCAATTCAGAGGGTAGCTATGGATATTGTGGGGCCTCTGTGTACCCTAAGTTCCACAGGGAAGAAGTATATACAAGTGGTAGTAGATTATGCTACCAGATACCCTGAGGCAGTGGCTCTGTCCTCCACTTGAGGTAGAAAAGGTGGAAAATACTTTGTTAGAGATTTTCAGCAGGGCAGGTTTCCCAAAAGAAATACTGACTGACAGAGGTGCCAGTTTCATGTCAGACCTGCTGGCTTGTCTGTGGCAGCACTGTGGAGTGAAGCACCTAAAGACCACCCCCTGCCATCCCCAGAGTAATGGTCTAGTGGAGAGGTTAAACTCTACACTAAAGATCATGCTACGCTCATTTGCAGACCATTTCAAGAGGGAGTGGGACAAATATTTGCCCCATCTGTTGTTTTCCTACACAGCGTGCCCCAGGAATTCACAGGTTTTCACCCTTTGAGTTACTGTATGGACATAGGGTGAGGGGACCTCTAGATTTGATTTGTGATGAGTGGGAGGGTGAGTGTGAATCCCACAAGGAGTGTGTTGTGGCATATGTCCTAAATCTCAGGACATGACTCAGGGAACTCATGGGCTTGTCCCAGGAGAATCTGGCAGAAGCCCAACAGCAGGAAAAAGGTCTGGTATGACAGGAATTCTCGAGCTAGAGATTATGCTGTCAGACACAACAAGCTGCAGGCAGAATGGGAGAGACCCTTCATAGTGGTAAGGAAGGTCAATAATGTTAACTACATGGTAGAACTGCTAGGCAGGAGGCAGGGCACAAACTGTACCATGTTAACATAATGAAACCTTACCATGATAGAGAGGCCCTTGTGCTAAGTATTTGCAGTAGAAGGTAGGAGAAGTCTGAGGGGGATCTATGGCTACAGGGAGCCAGCCAGCAAACTCCCAAGTTACTATGGTGGAGCCTAGAGTTGCAGGCATATGATATGGCAGTGCAGCACTGTAGTAGTGTCAGCAATGCCAAGGCAGCTGGAATCTCAAGACAGGGAATGGGGTAAGGTATTCCCTGATAGGCTCATCCCTCTCAAGCAACATTTCTCAAGGGTCACTTAAAAAACTAGCTTGAGTCTACAAGTGAGGAAGAAGTGTGACAAAAGAAGAAATGGTGTAAATAATTACATGTCATTTGTGAAAAATCACCATGATTCATATAAGATGCTTGTGTTACAAATGTATTAGAACTGTATGTTATGTGTACATCAAACTTGTTTGTACAGACGTGTGTTGAAAAAGGTTTTTGCAAAGTGCTTGAAGTGTATCCAAAGTGTGCCCTACTAGAATAGAACGGAAATGTCCATGCACTACTGTAACTGTTTAAATGTATATATTTTAACAGTGTAAACAGGAACACAGGAGGTTAATTTCAGTCCAGCAAAACTTCAGAAAAATTGCTGAAATTAAATTACTTTATGGTTACGCAATAAAATATGATATTGTTCAGTTTCAAAGCAGCAAGGGGACACAATGTCTATACTAGGGAGTTTGCTATATTGTTTTTAAGGTGAAATAATTACTAGTTTTAAATGTGAATAAATGCAATTGTTTTACAACTTCCGACATCTGCCAAAGATCTGAGGTTTATGTATTTTTACAGGTAGATGCTAAATAGTGCCAGATTCCAGCAGTAGGGTTTCACCTGGGATACAGCCAGATGACAAGAAATTATGTCATTCTGCAAGTTATCACAGCAGTTATATTTGAGAAATGAATTTAAAAAGACTCTTAGTGAGACACAGCATTCTGTATTCGGTATTTGACCTGATAACAACTAGAAGATCCCTTCACCACATCTGCCTTGCTCTTAAGTAAGTTAACTAGGGTATAGTAATTCTCTTAGATTCAGTCAGGAATATAGTGAAGCACAGTTTAGATCCTTTCCTTTATTTATTTGAGACTACCCTGCAATGCTGTTTTAAATATTTCATGTGGTTTTGAACTCTGATGTCACTGTGAATATATACTGAGTATTTTCTTTTTCTTTCATAATTTATTATTAAATATATTTAAACATTCCATTGTGGCTGATCTTTGTGACATATTTAAGTTCTGAGAGTACTTGCATATTTATTTGGTGACACTGTGGGTCACTCCTAATAGCCTTGCTCTTGGTCAGACTACTATGTGTACTAATATTAATATTACACAGTAAGATTGGACACCCATTGTTAAGGGCCTTAAAGTAGCTGATAAGGAGTTGGCTGTTGGCAGTGATAACTACCTTATAGTCTGGGCAAAAAAGGACATAGCTAGTAAACCTGTGCCAGCCTTTCCTAAGTGTGTGTGTGTGTGTGTGTGTGTGTGTGTGTGTGTGTGTGTGTGTGTGTGTGTGTGTGTGTGTGTAAATCAAACCTCAAAGAGCATGTGTGTCAGCTACTTGGTTAGGGACATGAAACACTGGTTGGATAGAGAGGGTGCTGGAGATCTTGGCTTGGCCACTCAGCTGAGATCTCAACTCTATAGCTGTGCCAGTATGGAGTCTTACTGGGGATCTGAAGAAAGAGGGAGAAATCAGCCCTGTACTGACTGTGGTCTGTAAGGGAAATTGCACTTGATGCAGACAGCTACATGTGGAGATACTGTGTGTGTACCTGTTGTGCTCCCAGTGTATGACCCCCACTGTTGCTAGTGTTGAGGATTGAGGCTCCTTGATTACTAGTCTAGTGGTGGGTCATCATACCTCCCATTACTCTGAGACCCATATATCAGGCAAACTTCAAAATTTTAAACCTAGCAATATAGCACATAGAGCACAGCTGAGTTCTTGAACCATCTTTTAAACTTTTGTCGAATCTCTTCAGACTCAACAGTATTCATCCACAATGTCTGATAATCCAGAAGAAATTTCTGACCATGTTTTACTACTTGCTTGCCTGGACTTTGCAGGAGAGGACCACCAAACATTCACGCTGTGCCTTCATCTTTGTTCACCTCTCTCCTCCTTCTTATCACAGAGTTTTGTTACTATTTTTATGTCAGTGTTGGTCTCCTTTCCCACACTCTATGTGGTGGTCAGCCTGTACTTCAGTGTACTTCCCAGCATTAATCTGGCCAGTATTTCTGTTGTCCACCTTATCACTTCCTTGCACATGTCCCTTGGCCCTAGAAAAGAGGGAAGTCTTAGTAATTAATAATATTTTAGTGATGATTAGAACTTAGATGATGGTCTCCTCTTTGTGTGTCTTTTTAGGTCCCTTTCCATCTTTTTTTTAGATAACTGTTTCTCGACTCCCCCAGCACAGTGCATAACTCTCTGATTTTTTTAATAAAATCCTCCACCTCTTCTATTTCATGTAAAACATTTTTTTCCTCTGTTTCCTCTGCTAGTATAGCAAGAAAAAGCAGGAATACTTGAAGTCCTAGATCAGCCAATTCACTTCTGTAACACAGCATTTGCTGCTAAGCGCTGAACAAATGCTGTGAATAATCAGATGTAAAAAACAACTTCCACTTACCGTAGGCCAGTCCTCAGTATTTCAGACACCTACAGATAATCCAGTCCCTTGTTCTAGCTGCCTGCGTGACAATCAGAATGTGGCTGAGGAATGCTGTTAAACTTGATTTTTTTCCGTACACTCTGTATCCTCTCAGTGGCAGTTTCAAAAAGTTTAGGAAGCTGTACTGTTTCATGTGCATTCAAACCATGGCCTTAATTTCTTATCTCCAAATGACTTGGGCGCTCCTTTAATCCTTCTGAAGTGATTCTCCAGATCATCCAATTTATCAAACTGATTATTTAAACTGGCTTGACCATCCAACTGATCTTTCCAGACAATCCTGTGTGCCTGACACAATTGCAATGCATGTTTGGTAGCTATTAAGCTTTTCTTCTAATTCCTTTAGCCACTGGTGTTGCTGTCCAACCTCCTCTATGACTAATGACATGCATTCATACAAGATTAGGAGCCTTTCAGCCAGAGAAGTGATTTTAAAGTAGCCCAACAAAGCTGCTGGCTCTGAAACTGTATTATTCTCTGTTTCATCACAGCTATTACTTTTGTGATCCTGAATCACTCAAAAACAATACCTTTAATTACCTTTGAGACAGATCACAGGACTCAGGTGGTCACACTCTTCCTGGCTACCCACATCCCATGCCCCCGCTCCCAGTGATCTCAAAGATACTTTCAGCTTCCTCAAAAAAAATATGTATTGACATATGGTCTCTGTTTGCCACTTCTTAGGCAACAGAGAAGTACAGAGCTGGGTGTGTGGTGCACTTTCTTTTACAGCTAAGCTCTTTCTAATGGGCATAGTGCAGAACTGTATCCATGAAATTCTAAGGATGTTTGACTGCAAAGAAAAATCAAGCTGAAGGATTGACATCTTATGGCTCTATTGTGTATACACATCATGTATTCCCACAGACATTGTCATATTCTTTTAGTACCTACTGTTATGCTAAATATGGTAAATTTAGTCATGCAGGTGTGCTTTGTTTGATTTATGTGATGCCCCTTTAAGAAACGATGCTGCAAATTAAGAGATGCACAACCACACATAAAGCTAAGGGCAAGTATATAAAAGCTTGCAAAGTGGTAAACAAGAATTCCCTCAAACAGCAATGCTCATCCTTATCAGGGACAGGAAGGTCCCTAATGCACCATGCAGACATTTGGCTCATTCAGCCTAGGATAAAGTGATATATCCGCAAACAAATAATCAAGCATTTAAAACCTTTTTTTTCTTTACTCATGTCATATCCATATCAAACATCAGTTGAAGAAACATTAACTATTAAATGCAAAGACAAACCATTCCGTGTAACAGCAATAAACCTAGAAATGAGGGCACCCATTCTAATGAAAAACATGATATGTTTAACTTTGACTAGCTAAACTCTCAAAATTAAAAAGTGTAACAACAAATTATATACTTTTAGAGGTTAGAAATTATCCTTGTGATACAGAAACATGCCTAGTGTAATAACTTTGGGGCTCCCAAAGATATACAAAGCTGATTATCAATTAGCAATTAGCTGGAATGAATTTTGCAGCCCAAAGTATAACTACTTAGAAACCCTGTCCACAGAAATGACTGGTCCAGTGGAGAGAGATTCCTGAAATTACAGCTAGGGCAGACATGAAGAAAGCAAAAAAGTAAGCAGCTTGGGTATATGTCAGCACGTGCACATGAGCTTCATAAAACTGCAAGGAGAAAGTTTGCAAGCAACATTACAGGGCCTACAGCAATGTTTAATCTATCATTTGACCCTTTAAATAGGGGGAAATGAGTGCATAGAAAAGTAGAATACAGGGCACAGCAAGCAGAGGAACATATACAAGGAATCAAGGAAGGTGGGAATGGGACTGGGGAGGGGGATATATATTACCTATTTATTTAATTTGGAGAAGGGAAGAATGTAAGGGTAAGTCAAGGGATGGAAAGAGGGAGAGGGTTAGAAGCAGGGGCACACAAATATAGAAAAGAGACAAAAACTGAAGGGGGTGCTGACACACTGGGGAACAGTGGAATTACAGACATAAAAACAAAGGGATGACAGTGGTGTTGGGCATGTTTGAACAACATACCAGGGAGACAGATGACACTTAATGAAGAGGAACAACCTTCTTTATTCTTACTACCTGGGCTAGACTCAGGAAGAAGTCAGTTAGCATCCTGACCAACTGCTTCACTGGGCCCTGTCTGAGATGCTGAAACCAAAGCCAGGCATTGGTGTAACTCTGTAAACTGCCTAAGGGCTGTTTCTATGTGACTGATGCAGGCTTGCAACTACTGGTCAGTCAACTCCCCTACCACCTCCAGCAACTTCCTGTGAGTAGCAAGCTGTGTGCAGTCAGCATTAGAACCAAAGGGAACACTGGCACTCTTTTCTAGTAAGCGTCTGCTACAGGTTGTAGGACAGACAACCTGCCTGACCCCTGCTACATCCAACAGGATAGCAGGCCTGGAGCCAGGTGTAGTGGTGGCAGGAGAAGGCTGGTATGGTGGGTGGTGATCTGTGCCACACCAATGGCAAAGCCATGGCAGATGTTGTTGAAAATTTAACATATATAGAGAGAAGTAAAGCAATACTACCACCACCCTCCGATCAAAGAAAAACAAATAGCAAAGCAACAAAGTGATGAAGAGGGGGACAGAAAACAAAACATTAGTACTGTGTATTTCACATATAACCTATCACAGTTTTACAGAGATGTATACTAGTCAATCAGTAAATGTAATAGTATGACATGTCACAAATTCCTGCCTCCCTGCATTATACCCTGCTTCTAAGGAATGATGTGCAGGCATATGTGCATTGCCACTCCTCATGATATCTGCAGTGATTTATAGGAGAAAACGAGGACAGTATAGTCTTAAATAAAATTTTCTACCATTTGTGTACTGTTTATGTGGATTTCTTACAAGCACACTAGAGAACACTGGCATCCAGTAGCACACATTAAAATTAAACATATCAATGCAACCATGTATGTCTGGGGAAAACAGTAACATCATCCATATTTGCAGAAGTGAAGCATGTGAAAGTTGCTGGCCAGGGGATCCCATCCAACAAATAGTATGAGTCCATGATTTAACAACAAAGTAAAACTTCAACCCCCCCCCCCCAAAAAAAAAACAAAAAAACAAACACATACAGTAAGCATCTACCCAGAATAATTGCCCATCCATGACAAACAAGTAATCTTTAATAACTCTAAAGCAAACATTATCATCATCCTCCCAAACATTTCCCCATCTTATGCAATGTGCTCAAATGCTGAATGCAATTAAATTTTTCAGCACACTTATTGGGTTATCAGAATAGCTTAACACATATGTCCATGAAACTGTGTAAATGCTATGCCTCTGTCATGTGTCCTAAGTGTGTGCATGCTTCAGTGTGTGGATATTACAGTGCACCTATTTAGCACTCCTTGACCCCTGACCATGCTCCAACATCAGGCAGTTGTAAATATGCCTGATACGTAGTGCCCAGAGCAACAGCAATGCTTTGTATTGTTGTCCTGACATAAATGGTTTCCTCAGGCTGTTATATCTATAATTGTTATGGCAACACTCACTGCACGCTTCACTTCAGATTTGTATGCACTTCAGATATATATATATATACATATATATATATATATATATATATATATATATATATATATATATAAAATTAATTCCATTTGTTTAACAGGCAATAATGAGGTAAAGTACATTTGGCTGTACACACTCAGTGTGTGCACATAAAGTACAGTTTTGTACCTACCATAAATGTAGATGTTCGAAGATCCACATTGCTGCAGTCCTTACACTTGGGTAGTCCGCTGTCCTCGGTCGGCCCGAATATCAAAGTATAAGGCTGACGTCGGTCAAGGCGCATCTGACTGACATCAGGACGTCAGGGTACAAATGCGCATGACCGACGTCATATCCTCAGTCTTTTCTTGCCCCAGATGTCAGAAGACCCTAAAACTAAAGGTCAAAACCAAAAGACAGCAAACAACCAACCAACCACCTTTGCACCAACTATATGTACAATATATACAATATATACAATATGTACAACCCAACCCACACAACCGCCTCTAACTACAGAGGGGAAGGAGGGAGGGTAAATTGGACTGCAGCAATGTGGATCTTCGAACATCTACATTTATGGTAGGTACAAAACTGTACTATGTTCTTCATCTCACATTGCTGCAGTCCTTACACTTGGGTAGAATCCCAAAGCAGAAGTAAGGGAGGATGGCTAACTACAAGGAAGCAGGAGCTGCCAAAATGCCCTGCAAAACAGCAGTGGCAAAACCAGCCCTGGATTTAGAGTAAAGTGGCAGGTGATAATGCCTAGAGAAAGTATGCACTGAACTCCAAGTAGCTGCCTCCAAAATATCCTTGGTTGCCACTCCCCTCAAAAAAGCTGTTGATGTGGCAGTAGCCCTAGTGGAATGAGGCCTAATCCCAGCTGGAACCTCCTTGCCATGATGGGAATAACAGAAAGCAATGCAAAACCCAATCCACTTAGAAATAGTTTGTTTTGACACAGGCTTGCCCTGAGAACTCAAAGCAAAAGAAACAAACAACTGCTGAGACTGCCTGAACCCTTTAGTCCTGTCCAAATAATAACGCAACTGCCTGTGTACATCTAAAGTGTGCAAAATCTTTTCCCCTTTATTTTGGGGATTTGCATAAAAAGTAGGCAAATGAATAGTTTGGTTTAAAGCCACACTAGAAACCACCTTAGGCATAAAGGAAGGATTAGTACGTAATGATACCCTATCCTTATGGAAAATCAAGAAAGGCTCAACCGCCATAAGGGCCTGCAATTCAGAAACCCTTCTTGCAGAGGTAATTGCCAACAAAAAAGCAGTCTTCCATGATAAATATTTCAACTCAGAAGTAGCTGCAGGCTCAAAAGGTTGTAGAGTGAGTTTCTCCAACACAAAATTGAGATCCCAAGCAGGAGTAGGAGCTCTTCGTGGGGGTCTTATATTCTTTGCCCCTCTAAGAAATTGCTTGAACAAAGGATGAGAAAACAATGGTGGAACACAATCATAGTGAGCCGAAATTGCTGCAGCATGAACCTTAATAGAAGAGAAAGACAAACCTTTGTCCAATAACTCTGTAAGATATTGAAGAGCCACACTCAAATTAGGCTCAGAAACATCAAAATCTTTTGCTGCACTCCAAAATAAAAATCTCTTCCATTTATCTGCGTACACTTTCCTTGTACTAGGCCTTCTAGCTTCCAAAATCACATTCAAAACTTGTTGTGGAAGTTGAGACCCTCTATGGTTCAAAACAGAATATGCCAGGCCGTTAGGTGAAGAGAGTGAAGTTTGACATTCAGCAAATGGCTGTTCTCCTGTGACAACAGGTGTGGAATCGAAGGCAAAGGCCATGGAGGCTTCCGTACCAGACTTCTCAGTAATGGGTACCAGTGCTGTCGAGGCCAATCTGGAGCTATTAAAATCATCCTTGGCTTGTCCTGTCTGACCTTTAGAAGTACCTTTGGGAGGAGAGGCAGAGGAGGAAAGGCATACACATGAAGATTGCTCCAATTGAAAGAAAGAGCGTCCACTTTCCAAGCTGTGGGATGAAACCTTTTTGTGCAAAACTTTGGCAGCTGATGGTTTAGTGGAGAAGCGAACAGATCTATGTCTGGAGTTCCCCATGACACTGTCAATTTCTGAAATACATGAGGATCCAATTTCCACTCGTGGGGATCCATAATTGTCTGCTCAACACATCTGCTAAGGAGTTCTGTGCTCCTGGCAGAAACCTTGCCTGAAGATTGAGCTGTAAACTGAGAGCAGTCTCCCACAAAATCATTGCTTGCCTGCATAGAGGATAAGAATGTTCCCCTTGCTTGTTGATGTACCACATGACAGTTGTGTTGTCTGTTAGAATCAACACCTGCCCTGGAAGAAGTAAATCCTTGAAAGCTATTAATGCAAACTGGACTGCTAACATCTCCTTCAGGTTGATATGTAGATGTTGTAGTCTGGCAGGCCACTTGTCTTGTATCCACTTTCCATTTAGATGAGCTCCCCAAGCTTTGTCTGAGGCATCTGTCGTTAAAATCTGACTCGCCTCTGGCCGGGTCACAGAGAGTCCCTTGTTTAGGTGACATTCCTGAGCCCACCACAAAAATTCCTTTTGAATGCAAGGTATTATTTGAATGACAGTGTCCAGATCCTGGCAGTGCTGTGTCCATACATTTTTGAGATACCATTGTAGCTTCCTCATATGCAGTTTGGCATTGGGAAGCACCAGAATACAAGATGCCATGAACCCTAATGCTTGAAGGACTGTCCTTGCAGTCAGCACGGACTGATGAGATAGTTGATGGAAGTAAAGGGATAGACTCTTTTGTTTGTCCGGGGTTAAAAGGCCATCTGGGATGCTGTATTCAGTCTCACACCCAGAAAGCACATGTCCTGAGAGGGTACTAGACTGGACTTTATTTCGTTCACAGAATACCCTAGGCATCTTAGCACTGCTATCACATATTCCAAATGATGAAGAAGCTCTTCCTTCCTTGAGCCAGAATCAGGCAGTCGTCCAAATAAGGATAGATCTGTATTCCTTTTAGCCTGAAGAAAGCTATCACTGGAGCCAGAACTTTCGTGAACACTCTGGGCGCAGTAGATAAGCCAAAGGGCAATGCAGAGAACTGATAGTGAGAAGTCCCAGCTCGAAAACGCAGATACTTCCTGCAACTTAGTCTGATAGGAACATGAAGGTAAGCCTCCTTGAGATCCAAAGTTACCATCCAATGATCTTTGCCAAGCAGAGGTAAAAGCTGCTGCAACGTCAACATTTTGAACTTGGGAATGTCCAGATAAGTGTTGAGGATAGATAAATCCAAAATTGGTCTCCACGTGTTCCCCTTCTTTGGTACTAGGAACAGGCGAGAATAAAATCCTAGACCCACTTCTGGCATAGGGACCGGCTGTATGGCCCCTATTTGGAGCAACAGAGAAACCTGCTTGTGAGCCTCTATCCTTTGTTGAGGAGGAACGTCTGGCATGCCTTTGAAGGGAGGCAAGGTATGGAAATAAAACCTGTAGCCGTGGTGTATGATATCCAATACCCATCTGTCTTGGGTAATTAAACTCCAATTTTCTTTGAAAAGTGCCAACCTTCCTCCCAAAGGTGCTGCCAGACGAGAAGGCTCTGGCAGCTGAAAAGGTAGGTCATTGGGTCTGTTTACGAAAGGACTGACCCCTGCCCTCACCGAAGACTGTGCAGGAGAACTCCCTGTTCTAGGCCTGAAAGAGCCCTGAGCTCTGCCCCTACCACGTCTAGATCTACCCCTAGACTGGGAATCATAAGAAGGATACGTCCACCCCTTAGTAGGCCAATTTCTACTAAACTTTGGAGGCTGGACCTGCAAAAAATCTTTAACAGTCTGCATAGACTTAGCCTTGTCCTCCATTTTCTTTAAAACTGTCTCAACAGGAGGACCAAACAACACGTCAGATTGTAAAGGAGCATCTAAAATCCTTGTTTTAACATGATCAGACAAATTCTGATCCCGTAGCCAGGCGTGCCTGCGAAGAACTGACCCAGTGGCAGCCACCCTAGACGAGGCCTGTACAGCATCAAAACCACATTGCAAAGAATGCTTACCCACCTGTTCAGAAACATGCACTAAATCTTGCAACTCTTTACAATCAATACCTACTGCCAGAGCATCAACCTTAGACTTTAATTGTGAAAGGAGATAGTTCTGGTATTTCAACATGTGAAACTGGCAATTCAAAGCCCTCATAGCAAGAGTGGAAGAAGTATAAACTTTCTTTCCCCATCTATCCAAGGCCCTAGCCTCTTTGTCTGCAGGAACCGGATTCTTAACAACAGAAGCCTTAACACCTTTAGGCCCCTGACTAACAGTTTCTGGGTCAGCCCTAGGACTCTTAAAAGATACTTATGAGCTTCAGGCACCCTGTAATACCTATCCGGCTTAACAGGAGCAGGAGGCAAAGAATCAGGATTAAGAGAAGCCTCTGTAAAACATCTTCTACTACATCCAAAACAGGAGGTATAGCCAAAGGCCTATGCTGAGGTAAAACAAAAATTCCTAAGCCTTTTCCTGGAATCAGAGAAGTCCTGACCTTCCCACTTAAAATGCTCCCTCATGGAATGAAGAGTTTCTGAAAAAGAAAAATCCTCAGGAGGAGAAGCAGAAGGAGTAGAATCATCCACATCCGAATCCGAATAAGGAGAGTACTCCTGCAAGTCTTCAGCCGAAGACTCTGAAACATCTGAAGCCTGCTCAAAACCCCCCAGCTCAGGCTCCATCCTAGGTCTCTTATCAGGAGGGGGCATAGAACCCCTAATTAAAGTAATCAAATCTTCTGCCATTTTAAGCATATGCTTCTTGGGCACAGTACCTGAAGAGCTAGGGGTAACACCAACTGAAGCCAAACCTGGCCTGCCCCTGGGAGAAGCCTTAGAAACAGAAGGAGAGGGCCTAGCCACCCTAGGAAGGGAGGCGAGTATAGTAACCTGAGAAGCCCCCTCAGCCTGACCTGCCTCCTGAGAGGCCACATCTTGCAATAATAAGGTCTCACCCTGGGAACACAAAGAAACCTCCGGTGGAGCCACCGGCTCCACCGACACCTCTAAAGAACTGGCGTCCAGTACAGACGGTTCTTCTAGCCTAGGCTTAACTGCCTTGTCCTTGCGCTTCTTCGAAGAAGCGGCGTCGGAGCATCCGACGGCATTTTATAATTACACCGCTTCCCAAAGACTAACCTTGCACAATCCAACCTTCTCTTTATAGTGCGTTTATTAAATCTAGCACAAGAGCGACAGCCAACAACGTCGTGCTCAGGCCCTAAGCAAGGAATACACAAAGTATGATAATCTCTATGCGGTATCTGTTTCCCACAAGAAGTGCAATTATTGACTTTTTCTGACATCCGGTAAATCACTGAGGCAAGAAAAAACTAAAATATTCCCCAACGGGGTACTTAGCCAACTTTGAACTCGGTCTGAAACTTCGAAATCGAAAAATCTCAGAACGCCAACCGGCACTTGCAATGCTGCTTCTGCATCGGACCATGTGGCAAAAAAGACTGAGGATATGACGTCGGTCATGCGCATTTGTACCCTGACGTCCTGATGTCAGTCAGATGCGCCTTGACCGACGTCAGCCTTATACTTTGATATTCGGGCCGACCGAGGACAGCGGACTACCCAAGTGTAAGGACTGCAGCAATGTGAGATGAAGAACATCTGTCAATTATATAATGAATAATAGTAACGTGTAGTAAAACATCCATATGCATCCGTCACATAGTGAGCCTCCATTCTCCTTAAGTAAAAGAAGCTGTTCTCCAAAATAGCCTCCTGAGCAACAAGAGAAAGGAAAAGAAAAATAATGAATCACATGCCCACTGTAACCATATGCAAAGCATAACACAGTTTAAATGACAGCTATTATTATACATCTCATGGCCCTTACCCTGACCTCTTCCTCCCATTGACCAAGAAGGTCAATATGGTACCTCCTCAGGTCACTGTAAGTTGTCAGAACTGCTCATCTGAATGAGTTGTACTAGTGGCACCCAACACCATCCCAGCAAGACTGTGCCAGGTATCTATTTTAAATTGGGAACATTCATAGAAGTCAGCAATCAGGCACTCCTAGTGGTCTCTATTACTGCAGTACTGGGGAGCCGTATTGACACTAATACCCTTGGATGCCACAGCCATTCACCAGAGCTATGTTAGTCCTCCTACAGTCATGCCTGTTCAGCTTGTCTCCACATGAAGCACAACATAGTGCAGCTAACTAATGTCAGGCTGTGGTGCTACCATTGCCTAGTACACAAAAGGATGCCATGGCATTGTGGTGTTACAGTGTGGACATGGGCTTTAAATGTGTTTACTACTTACATGGTGGCTAACTGTATCTGCAGATGCAGATGCAGATGCATTATTTAGTGCCTCTATAGAAAACAAAAGTATAATAAATTTATCCACATCCCCATAGGGATCATTCTTCTTCTTTCAGCTGTTCCCGTTAGAGGTCGCCACAGCGGATCATCTGTTTCCATTTCTTCCTGTCCTCTGCATCTTGGTCTGTCACACCAACCCCCTGAATGTCCTCTCTCACCACATTCATAAACCTTATCTTAGGCCTTTCTCTTTTCCTCTTACCTGGCAGCTCCATCCTTAGCATCCTTTTCCCAATATACCCAGCATCCCTCCTCAGCACATGTCCAAACCAATGTAATTTCGCCTTTCTGGCTTTGTCTCCTAACTGTCCAACCTGGGATGATCCTCTAATATACTGAGTCCTAATCCTGTCCATCCTTGTCACACCCAATGCAAATCTTAACATCTTTAACTCTGCTACCTTCAGCTCTGACTCCTGTCTCCAACCCATATAACATAGCTGGTCTCACTTCCCTCTTGTAGACCTTCCCTTTCACTCTTACTGGTACCCATCTGTCACAAATCATTCCTGACACTCTTTTTCACCCACTCCACCCTGCTTGTACTCTCTTCACCTCTCTTCCACACTCACCATTACTCTGAACTGTTGACCCTAATTATTTAAACTCATTCGCCTTCACCAACTCTACTCCCTGCATCCTCACCATTCCTCTATCCTCCCTCTCATTCACACACATATATTCTGTCTTAGTCCTGCTGACCTTCGCTCCTCTCCTCTCTAGAGCATATGTCCACTTCTCAAGGGTCTCCTCAACCTGTTCCCTACTCTCACTACATATCATAATGTCATCTGCAAACATTATAGTCCACAGGGACTCCTGTCTGATCTCGTCTGTCAACCTGTCCATCACCATTGCAAATAAGAAAGACCACAGATGTGATCATTGATGTAATCCCACCTCCACCACAGGGATCATTAATATCCACCTACATGTTCAATGGACTTTGAAAGTGTTCCTGTAAGTGCATGTGGGTGAATAATCCTCAAGCTTTAGCACAAAACTGATTATTGCCACAAAGACAAAAATGTGGGATTTCTGTGTTACAAGCTTCAGAATTGCATGATATAAGTTCCTGCATCCACCATGGGCTTCATTGCATTACAAACGATTGCATAGGAGTAATTAACGAAGCTTGTGCAAACTTGCACAAGTTGGACTTTTAAGTGCAGTAATTGTGTTGGAAAGGTAAGTCTCAGGTTAGTCTGCTACTAGCGCTACCTGAGGATGCTGTGAAAAGTCTACATGTGTACAGACTGTGTTTATTTTGTTGTTTAAAGGTACGTCCATGCTTACAGTGAGGGTGGTGCAAGAATTTGACATTGTGTAAACTACCATGGTAGTGTATGTAGGATGTTTCTATGGGGAAGCACACTGATCAGTAATTCATTTCTTATTGCTAATTATGTACAAACAATCCATGGTTATCTGTAGGCTGATAACAGAGTACATTTGCTATTAAAAACAACTAATTAGTATTCGGCAATTTGCACAAAGTACACACACATCTGAAATAATGTATGGTACAACTACAACTGAGCAGAAGCAGATTGTTTATCAATATATTTATTTACGATCAATTTGCACTAAAGGTTTTAGCAGTTCAGTGGATTTAATGTATATTTATTAATGTATTTATGCAATATCCATATAATTTAATTTATGATTGAGAATTTTTTAATATATATAATTTATTAGTTCTTAAACTCAACGAAGTTTATAGCAGCGTTACGCATACTAAATTGCGCACATGAAATCAATTTAATTAGGATTATGTTTTCAGTGCAGGTACACACATTTTATATGCTTACTGTTGGAGTTATTCAAGGTTAAGTTTTATAATTCTGCTTTTAAAGAAAGTTCTAAAAGGTTGTGAAGAATTTGCAGTTTTATTCATTGTATAAAGCAACAAGCTTGAAAGCAAGCCGAATTAATTTATGAACTCATGTGCATAAGGTATTACTAGTGCTTAAATTTCTGGCATTTAAAGGGTTGCACAGTGAAGTACACAAAGTACACATTACAGTTTCCTTCATATTACTCACACACTGCAGATCAACTTGATCAATTATTCAATTAAGGTAATATTTTAATTACTTAACACGTGTTTGGTAGACTATTTAAGATCACTGCAACTCAAAGATGGTTGTACTTGAAAAAGCCCGGTATTACCGGGCGAAAGCGCTTGTGTTTTACTACGTTGGTGTTTTACTACGTTTGTCTTTTTTTGCTTCACGACAATAAAAAGTCTAATTTAACTCATCACGTTGGTTTGGAAACTACTCTGTTTTGAACTGGAGGGATTCACCTTCAACAAGAAGTGATAGTTACATTTGTTGCTCATGCTTGTTGTCTTGAACATTTGGATCTGGTGAGGTCTTACGTTTTTCAGTTTCTGGTTTCTCCATTTATTTTGATTCGCTGATAACAGAGATGTTCATTGTTTATTGGTCTGATGTTACCTGAGACCGTGTAATTTTTTTTATTCCTACAGCAGTTGCTATACTAAGCTAAGTACTGTGTAATGCTTAATGTTGTATGTTAGGAGCAGTTGCTTATGCAGACAGTACTACATCATGGGTCTATTTTTGTTTATCGAAAGCTCTATCTTTCGAAAAACAAAAGTATGATCCCAATTACGTGAAAGTGCACTTAAACAAAAGTGCACTTTCACGAATACTGGTTCACCGTACTGGCAATATACAAAAAAAAAAGAAGAAACACTGCAGGACAGAAGCCCGCTACATTGGGGATAAGGGAATATACCTCTTTCCCCACTGTAGTGCAATCTCTGAGTTAGTATATATAAAGTAGTGGAGGTGTGGGGGTGCAGGGGACTTGTCCCCCTGCAAAACAGCCTTTGCAGTGTTTTATTTATTTTTTTATTTTATCATTTTGGAGAACCAGTATTTGTGAAAGTGCACTTTCGTTTAAGCGCACTTTCTCATAATTGGAATCATACTTTTGTTTTTCGAAAGAACAAGCTTTCAATTAACAAAAGTAGACCCTACATCATACACCTTAAAGATGTTACCTGCAACTCTTGCAAGTGTCTAGGACTAGTTATGTCCAATTTGCTTGGCTCTAAGGAAAAGGTGAAGAAATAAATAGGCCTCTGAGAGGAAACGTAAACAGTGTGCAAGGTTAAACAGCACATACAGGCTATACCTATTTAAGTTTTTGTACCTCCATAACACACTTTCACACAGCAGAAGCAAATATCTCCCTGGTATTTTGTAAATCATCTCTGTTTTTGCCAACACATTTGTGGGCTTGGTAGTGTACACTTTAAATATGTCTTTGTAGAGTACCTTAGAGTGCCTTTGTGCAGAAACAAAACACATCCATGACTACACCAATCTACTGTGATACATATGGCCTGAGTGTATATTATCCCAATGGCATGTGTATCAGTTATAAACTCAGCTGTGGAACACTGTGAGGGGTGTCTGCATGTAGATTATGTGTTTTGATTTTTTGGGGGGACTGAAGGGAAGGATCTGCTAACACCAAAGGACCTGCCCATGCATTCCCCATATCTGTGTTAGTCTTCCCACATACATATATCAAAGCTACATATTTTTTCTCACACTTGCATATGTCTGTGTAGAAAAACATCAGATGGTGATGTAAAAGTTCTCACATCCATTTTTTGTTTCAATCTGAGGTCACTGTGCCGCAATGAGGTAAACAGTATACAAGCAAGTTTTACTATGTACAGAATGACATCTTGCTACAGGCCCTTCATCACCATGATCAGAGGATGATCAACAATGTGACATCTGACTAGCCATTTCTGAAATGTATCTTGTGGGATATTATTAATGATAGCAATGCTGTCTGTAGCCAGAACAGGCTATATGATGAAGTGAGATGTCTGGCCACTGACATGGTAAGTACAGCAAAAGGACTGGCTACTCACCTAGCATGTGATCAGTGGGCAATGGAAGGCAGTTCACTGACTGAACCACTATTAACACAGATATTCCTGCATGGAAGTTCAGATAATTTGGCAATCCACTGTGGAGTTATGGATCTTGGCACAAAGCTCAGATGACCACCCAGAATATTTGTTGGCAATGCCCTAGGTAGGTATGTATGTCTTAACATGGGCAAGTATGCATATGTCTGGTTTAGTATATCTTACAAGCATAACCTTGCCTTTTTTCAGGAGCATCGGGGCTTCAGCTGTAGAAGTCAGTGGCTCAAGGTATGTTTAATTTCCCACACCACTATATTAGATAGCATTTTTTTTTCATTTATTAGGCTTTAGGTATATGTGAAGGGACTTACTTAGTTTGAGGGATTTGTTTTGGTGTTGACAGATACAGTATTATCAGGGTCATCCACCATGGATTTACACCTGATGTTGGGGCATGGTTAAGGGTCATGGAGTAAGTGTCAGATAAAGTGTACTGTAATATCCACAACCCAGCACCGTTCCATGGGTATAGCTCCTGGGCCTGTGTAACCCTCACTACAAACCTATGGAAGTCCATTAGTATAGGAGGATGCACACATGTCTACCCAGGGAATGATACCTTCACTTGCAGCACACTCCCCGCTAGTTGCTACAAGCTGTATTAAACAAGAGGAGGACATGGGTGGACGTTGTTCTTGTGGCCAGACATGTTATGGGTACTGTCTACCACCTGAGCTAGGTGTGTACATAGCCACATCACACTGTTTGTGCAGGGCCATAATACTGATACAGAATGATACCAACACATGTTTTGCTGAGCTAGCAGGGATAGTACATGGTGTGAGTGATGACCACTCAGAGTGCATGTACCACATGTGCAACATCATGGGTATGTGGCACAGGAAGTTTCCACATAGCAGGTTTATCTGTTCTAATATACATCATGACTAACACACTTCCCATGACTGATTCACCTCTGTCTCCTGTGGGGAGGTCTGCCATGGAAGAGGCAGACCATGGCCAGGTATACATAGCACCAGTAATGCCTGTCTACCATCCAGTATTGAAGGATGTGTATTGCGATGTGAACATCCACATGAGTGAGGTGTTCATGCTTCCTGCACTTATGACATGGGCTACAACTCATAGTCACTGTGCACTCAGTCCTCACATTATAGTGTAGCTTGTGCCTCTGGCCCTCCCAAGAGAGGGTAATTCCATATATGGGGAAATTCAAGGTTTACACGTGTCATCTGTGGGTGTCCTGGACCTTTCCACTAGATCCCAGTAGGGTGCTATATCTGCTAAGGCTGTATCCTAAGAAACACTCAGTCAAATTTCTGTAATTCTCACCTCCATACAATTACAAAGCAATGGATATAGCCACACTCTTGTCCAGTGAACCCCAGTCTTCCAACCCACAACACAGTTGTGACACATACATCACAAAGAATGGTTGAAACATACCACTTCACACACATTTTCCCAGTGATGACACTTGACACTGTTGCCCTCCCCAAATATGATAACTGTACATTTCCCTCTACACTTTGCTACTTAGGTGGCCTATATCTAGTAGACTGTATGGCTAGGCTATGCATGGTACAGCACAGCCTGTGTGAAGGTTTTCATGCATCATTTCTAATATCTGTTATAGGTTATTCTGGCTCATAATTAAGAATCAGCTGCTGCCTCTTAGACAACACCACAGCATACTGTGCATTTCTCCAATCAGCACAGTCCTCCCTTGCAGCCTTCTCTTCTACAAGTCCATTATGTGGTACCTCCTCCACTTCCTAGTCTTTGACTTCCTCCTCCCGAAAGTATCTGCCCTGCTGTAACTGTTTGTGTGGTACTTACGTATCATCGCAACCACATTTTTAACCTGCTTTACTGCATGAAGTTTTCGCTCCTGTAAAACATTTGTTGTAATCTACATTTACTGAAGTGAACCACAGTAACTTTTTTATATAGTTGTTTCATTAACCTAAAAGGAAACTGACACTGTATTTTGGGGGATGAAAACTCTTAGCTACGTTGAAATGCAAGCTGCTTGCGTGCAAGTCACTGTTGACATTTTACCATCACATCTGCAGTCAGTTTGTGTGGTTTTCCGAAGTTATGTCAACGTTTGTTTTTATATCGCTTTTAGGCACATTCTGTCCCCATACAGAAGGCTTTCCATGCTGTCATACTGACATGGATCAGAAAAGTAGAGCACAGTCTGCCGATGAGAAATGCAGCAAAGTGATACTTTGGTTCAACATCCATTAAACCATTATACCAGGTGACAGGAAAGTAGTACATTGCAGTACTTAATAACTGCAGGTGTTTCTGAGCTACTGTTTGTCAATGGTTGATGTAGGAATCTGAATTAAAAAGTTAAAGAAATAAGTGAAAGACATAGAAGATCGGTTTTATATGGGTTGTCGGTACAGTTGTAGGACACAACATGGTTGGACAGTCTGTGTTTTACATCACACGATTGAGGCAAAATATCCGTTAGCAGATGTCCTTCATGGTTCACTGTTGCAGTCATCACTGTAGGGTTCTTCCTGCCAGCAGCAGCCCCCGATCGGCCAGAATCCCAAAGTCTGGATCGGGCACCAGCTGAGGTTGCATTTATCCTGACGTCAATGCGCCGGAAGGTATAAAGACCTCAGCTGATGCCATTGCCCCAGTCTTTCTTGCCACGTGGTGCCCTTTGCAGTTCACTGATGCCGGTCGGCCTGTACCTGTTTGTTTTTGGATCTAATCCCAGGATTTTCATTTTTTACAGATAAGTACCCCATTGGGGAGGTCTTTTTCTTGCTCCAGTCAGATGTCAGAAAAAGTTAATAATTGTATTTCTTGTGGGAAGCAAATACCTCATAGGGATTTTCACTCTTACTGTATTCCCTGCCTGGGTCCTGACCAAGATGTTGCTAATTGTGTGTTTTTTGCTAGATTTAATCAGCGTACTATTAGGCATAGATATAACTTTGCCTTTTACTATTTTGGAAAAAGGTTTAATTATAACATGTCTTCAGATTCTTTTCCGGCTTCTGGGGTGTGTAAGAGGCACAGGGATGCAGACAGGCCTCCGAGGTCCACAGCAAAGGATGTTACTCATTCATTATTGCCAGTTGCTGGTTCGTCGATCGTCAGTGAGGTGCCTTTGCAGCCCATGTCGTCCGCCTCTTTTGAACCAATTGCCTGTACCAACTCCGGTGTTGAGCTGATGGGGTCTTCAGAATTGCCAGGGACTGGACCTTCGGATACTGCTCCCTCAGTTGGGTCCGGAGCCGGTAGGCAGGTACTGGCTTCTGAGAGAGTTCTCAGGCCTTCACAGCTTCCTGTAAATGTGGATTTGGGTTTACATGCTAAATCAAAGTCTAAGACTCCAGCTAAAGTGAAGTGGCTAGCACAGGCACCTTTTGATCAGGGTCCTAGGCCTCAGAGGCAGATGCTTAGGATGGCTGAAGATCTCTTAACTATGATCAGTGGTTCTCATTCCCCTCCTGACAAGAAGCCTAGATTACAGTCCGATTATGATTCTTCAGACCAAATTTCTGTTTCTTCTGCTTCTTCCCTTGAGCAGGCTTATTCTTTATCTCTTTATGAGGATTCTGATGCTGAAGATTCCTTTCCTTCCGCCTCTCCTCCTGAGGATTATTCTTTTGGTGAAACTTTGCATGGTATGAGGGTGCATTTTCACTGGGAAGGGCAGGAATTCTCTTAATCCAAGAAAAGGCTTAGGGATTTTCTTCTTCTCCCACAGCATAAGCCTCGGGCTATTCCCCCTGTATTGGACATTGTTGATGATGTTTTTTCGGAAGCTTCTCTCTCTCCTGATTCTTTTCCCCCTACTTCGGCCAAACCGGATAGGTATTATAGGGTTCCATATTCTCATAAATTTCTTTTTAAAAATCTTTCGCCTGATCCGGAAACAATTTTGCAGGGTCCTAAGGGTGTTAAAGCGGCCTCTGCTAAAAATCCTATTCCCTTTGACCGAGAGTCCAGGGCTTTGCAGAGATGGGGTAAAAAGGTTTATACTTCTGCTACATTGTCTATTAGGGCTTTGAACTGTCAATTTCATATGCTGAAGTATCAGCAATACCTTTTGTCTGTATTTCAACAAAAGATGTCAGCTGTGTCTATTGGTGCGGATAATCAGGAGTTACAGGATTTATTACATGCTATTGAACAAGTGGGTAAACATACCCTGCATTGTGGTTTTGATTCTTTGGAAGCTTCTTGTAGGGTTGCAACAACTGGCACTGTTATTAGAAGACATGCTTGGTTAAGGGATCAAAGCTTGCCAGATCAGATTAAAGCCAAACTTTTGGATGCCCCTTTGCAACACGATGTTCTGTTTGGATCCAAAGCTGAAGAGGTATTGAAGAAAATGGAAGACAAAGCCAAATCTATGCAGACGGTTAAGGATTTTCTACAGGTGCAACCTCCTAGATTTAGCAGATACTGGCCAACTAAACCTTGGTCCTTTCCGGGCTCGGACAGGTCTCAGAGAGGCAGATTCAGGCATTCCAGAGGTAGGGGACAGTCACAGTCCCATTTTGGGAATAGGCAGTGGAGTGCCCCCTCTCCCAAGGGAGGTGAAGATAGGTCTCAACCCTACCGAAAACAGTCTTTATGACTCTCCCTTTCTGGTTCCAGGGGCTCCTCTCCTGGAAGCTCCTTTGGGGGGAAGGATTTCTCTTTTTAATCAAAATTGGAACCACATAACCTGGGACAAATGGGTTCTGGACATAGTCTCAAGATGTTACAGATTTCATTTCCACACTTTGCCAAAACTGAACGGTTGGCCAGACCTGCCAAATAATCAGTGGGCAGAGGCACAACAGCAGGTTCAGTCCCTCCTGGCTATGAGGGCCATAGAATTGGTGCCAAATTTAGAAATAGGGCAAGGTTTTTATTCCAGACTTTTCCTGGTTCCCAGGAAGGAAAATTCGTGGAGACCAATCCTGGACCTCTCTATACTAAACACCTTCCTAGATATACCAAAATTCAAGATGCTCACTCTGCTGCAGCTGCTGCCTATGTTGGGAAAGAATGCTTGGATGGTGACTTTGGACTTAATAGAAGCTTACCTGCATATTCCTATAAGGCAAGAGTGCAGAAGGTATCTGCGTTTCAAAGCGGGCTCGAAACATTACCAATTCTCTGTACTGCTCTTTGGCTTATCTACTGCCCACAGGGTCTTTACGAAGTGCCTGGTACCAGTAATGGTGTTTTGCAGACAGAAGGGGATTCAAATTTACCTTTATCTGGACGACTGTCTTCTTCAAGCGGACGACAAAGACACTCTACTTCGGCATCTAGCCTTTGTGCAGCATCTTCTTCAGTGCCTTGGTTTCACAGTGAATCTAAAGAAATCAAACCTGGTACCCACACAACAGATTACTTTCCTGGGTGCTCTTCTGAGTACTTCAACCCAGATGGCTTCATTGACACCAGACAGAAAAGTGCAACTGGCTTCTTTTTTCTGACACCTAGCTTCAATGAAACAGCTGACTGCAAGAAAAATTCTGCAGGCTTTGGGTTACATGGCCTCCTGCATTCTGCTAATACCATATGCAAGGCTGCATATGAGGAAACTGTAGTGGTACCTCAAGAGTGTCTGGTCTCATCATTACCACAGTTTGAAAACAGTAGTCACGATTTTGCCTTGTCTCCAGCAAGAGTTTCTTTGGTGGGCCGAAGCCTGTCTACAGAACAAGGGGAAGCCTTTTTGTCCTCCGCCGACCAACCAAGTTCTGACAACGGATGCTCCAGGTTATGGATGGGGAGCCCACATGCACGGGAGATTTCTTCAGGGTGTTTGGACGACGGAGCAAACGCACCTGCACATAAATTTGAAGGAGATGCTAGCTGTATAGAATGCCCTGATTGCCTTCAGGGACCTTCTTCTACCAGGACAATTGTTGATATGGACAGACAACACTACAGTGATGTGGTACATCAACAAGCAGGGGGGCTCTCACTCTTAACCCCTGTGCAGATTAGCAATGAATCTCTGGTACACTGCTCTGACCTGCAGTGTCGACTTACAGGCGCAATTCCTGCCAGGGAAAGACAACACTCTGGCAGACGCATTGAGCAGATGCATTTTAGATCCACACAAATGAATGTTGGATGTTCGGATATTCAGGATGATTATAAAGGCTTGAGGATGTCCGGACATAGATCTCTTTGCACCCCCTCAGAATCATCAACTTCCAACATTCTGCACAAGGACCTACCACAAACTAGCATGGAAAGTGGATGCCCTCTCATTCAGTTGGAAACACCTCTCAGTATATGCTTTTCTTCCCTTTCCTCTTCTACCTCGGGTACTTCTGAAGATAAAACAGGACAGACCGCACATGATTCTACTGGCTCCCAATTGGCCTCGGCAATTCTGGTATTCCACTCTGATGAACTTGGTTCAGGAGCCTCCCTGGATTCTGCCTCAAATCCCTCATCTACTGTCTCAACGGGATGGCCAGATACTGCACAGTCATGTCGAGACTCTGCATCTAGCTGCCTGGCGGATCCAGGGTCTGTAAACACCTCTGCCCTTTCCAAACAGGTATTGGATGTAATCCTTGAAGCTAGACGGCCCAGCACTAGAAAATCTTATGTGGGAAAATGGAAAAGATTTTGCTCCTGGAGTCATGTCCAGGGTGGTGATTCTTCTGTTCCGAACATTCCTCTGATTTTACAGTATCTGACAGAGTTATTACATACGAGCCTATCTTTTTTGTCTGTTAAGCTTCATGCTTCTGCTATTTCTACACATTATGATACGGATCCTCTGATTTTTTTCTCATCCATTACTTAAACAATTTCTTAGAGGGGCTAAGAATATTCGGCCCCCTATAAGGGCTCCTGTTCCCACTTGGGATCTTAACTATGTTTTGGAGAAATTAACTTTGTCTCCTTTTGAACCTGCAGCTTCCACGGATTTAAAATTTTTGTCTTGGAAAACTGCTTTTCTTTTAGCTATCACCTCTGCTAGAAGAATTTAGGAATTGCAAGCACTCATGGCTGTGAAACCCTTCCTTATTTTTCATCAGGACAGGGTATCTCTACGGACTAATCCCAAATTTATGCCCAAGGTGGTTTCGGCAGTGGCCTTGAATCAGTCTATTCATTTGCCTACCTTTTATCCTAATCCTCAAAGTGTGGAAGAAATCTTTTGCACTCTCTAGACGTGCACAGACACCTTCATCTATACCTGGACAGGACCAAGATGTTCCGGAAATCTGATCAGTTGTTTGTTGCTTATGCTCCTACTGTTCAGGGGAAAGCAATCACTAAGCAAACTATTTCCAAGTGGATTGCCCATTGCATCAAGGTCTGTTACTCTTATCATGGCAATCTGGTTCCTGTTAATGTTAGGACTCATTCTACCCGGGCTACTGCTACTTCAGCAGCTTTTCTTTGTGGGGTTCCTACCAAGGATATTTTGGAAGCTGCTACTTGGAGTTCTGTACATACTTTTTCTAAGCATTACAACCTCCCTCTCTATTTTAAATCCAGGGCAGGTTTTGCTTCTGCGGTTTTGCAAGGTTTTGTGACTGCTCCCTCTGTTTCTCCTCCAGCCACCCTTTCTTAGCTTTGGAACTCAACCCTACAGTCATGACTGCAACAGTGAACCATGAAGGACATAGTACAGTTGTGTACTCTCACCATAAATGTAGATGTTCGAGTGTGTTCACTGTTGCAGTCCGGGTTACCCTCCCTCCTATCCCCTCTTTTGTTTTTTCCTTGAGTATTGTCTGTTATGAGGTATTTTGGCTGCTGAGGTTTTGGGCATGGTTTCTTTTTTAGCCTTTTCTTTCTGGGCACCTGACATCTGGGGCAAGAAAAACTGGGGAAATGGCATCAGCTGAGGTCTTTATACCTTCCGGCGCATTGACATCAGGATAAATGCGACCTCAGCTGGCGCCTGATCCAGACTTTGGGATTCTGGCTGATCGGGGGCTGCTGCTGGCAGGAAGAACCCTACAGTGATGACTGCAACAGTGAACACACTCGAACATCTACATTTATGGTAAGAGTACACAACTGTACTTTAGCTGCAAATTCCTGCTTGCCAATGTTATTCTTGTTTGTGTTTCCCAACCATTGTCAAAAACAGTAATTAGGAGTTTACACATCCCCGTTGTACTTACAGATAGCATCATTTCACAGAAACATTATGATGTAAAGGAGGTTAAAAATGTGGTTGCGATAATAAGTAAGTACCGTTTGTGTATAATGATATTATGTAACATTGCACAAACTGAACATTTCTATGGAGTGTGGCAGGGTCATACTGCAGAGAAGCTCTAGATACAACCAGACAGTGGCAGCAGGCCTTCAGCAGGACAAACATACGTTTGACAATGACATGGGACTCTGACAGGTCATAGTTGCAGCCATTTTCTGTCATTGTCTGAGGATTTCTGATATATGTCATTAACCATGCCTCCAGGGCATATCAGACATCACTAATAAGATGATCATGGGTAAAATCATCTCATACTAACTGCTAATTTATGTTATGCATGTACCTTGTATGGGAGTTGTTGGCACTGCCTAGATAGCCTGAGGACAAATTATGTATTATTCCCTATGCATTGCAAACCACCTGCTGTTGATTGAGTGGAGCCCATTAGTTAATATACCTTCTTCCCTGCTCCACAGGTAGGCCTTAATTGCAGTGTGGGTGCAGTCTATGGCACCCAGTGTCTCAGAGAAATGATATATGTCATAACAAGATACACATGGTGTTGGCTGTCTCCTGTCTGGTATGTAGAAACAACAACCCCCCCCCCCCCACACATGCTGTAGCATGACATTGAGGAACTGGTGATATATCCCTTAGACAGATGCTTGGGATTGGATGCAATGTCCCCCATTTGGTCACTGAAAGATCCCTGTAGCTAGTATTACAAAGGCACACACAAATCATGGTATTCTCCACCCCATATCCTGACTACACATCTTACAAAATCACTTTCTATGAGCAAACTTTTTTTTCTGAACTCCAGGGTTCATATTTTAATATGTGAATGTTTACCCAGGAGGCTTGCACACTTTTCAGGGTCAGGCATATTTATTTCCACTTTTGTTTTTTTTTTTTTTCCTCTGTAGTAATGATGATGATTTAGGTGAACATTGAGCTAGAATTTCTCAGTCAAGCTCTTTTGCAGTTATTTCATGTCCTTGATATTGTTAGACATACAGCCTTTTATATTTGCATATAATTCCACCTAGTATAATTCTCTTGTTTGTCAGCTTGTGCTGGAAGAACACATTCTAGAAAGTGATATTAAGAGCTCTGACCCTGCACACATCAACAAATATGGAATAATGACTTGCAACTTTATCCGAGGTCTCACTTGTTACTACAATCATGTCCTATTCAAATGACAATAAGGATAGAAACAAGATCAGTGAGGAATCTATAGCTATAGAAACACACTTGCATAGACATTCTTTTTCATGTTATCATATTTGATGGAAGCTAAAAAATGTTTTCTCACAACTGCAAAAAGTTTGTTTTTATAAAAACTTAATTTGAATCTATTGTTGCACCAGGTAAAGAAACAACACAGAGCTGTTATGTTGCTTTGCGAGGTCACAGTGCATCTATTCACTTGCACACTGATCACAGAAAGTATTAGCAGTAAAAAAAACAAGCTTTTCACTGCAGCATAATATCTTTTGTTTTATTCAGAAGCTTAGCTTCGTTAAATATTTTGCTGCATAACAGTGTGCATTTCAAGATAGATATGCATTAAAATCTACTAAGCTTTATATTTAATCTGGTAAGGAGCCCTATAAATTTGTACATTCAAAAGATGATGTAGTCAAACTTCAAGATAGAATCATTAGTTTATACCATAAGAGGAATGCATTTTTTTTCTGCAAAACAAGATGCATAATTAATCCCTGTGAGTAAACCTATTTTATGATAAAAACTTTCTACCATTTATTTTATAGAAATTATTATCTTGCCTTAAATTTTTATAGTCATTTTATGTGGTCCTTTCATTTACCAGATATAAGATAGAATTGCTTCCACTGAGGCACTCGTATAACAATTTCCTTTGCTGACCTGAAATGAAATGCTTCTGACACAGCCTTCTAATTATGTTGTCAGAGTTATTGTACCGAATACTACTTGGTAGTACTAAATGACTTCTCTGCATCTCTTTTTAATAATCTACTAAAGTATACTGTACATCTTGGATTGATGTTCAAAATGAAGTAAGTGAAGTTATGTATTCCTGACAAAGAATGCGTTAGGGAAAATTTCCCTTTTGAGCATTTGTAAGCACCAAAACATTACATAGAGTGCATTTGTACCTCTGCAAAATATTCTGTTACTCAGAATATAAGATATGGCAGAGTATGTGTTAAACCAAGACAAATGGACACCCTAAACTGGTTATACCATATTGTCTAATGTGAAGTATTTATTTACATATGATTGCAGATTAATACACACACACGCTTCTGGATCCTTAATACAGGTTTTGACATTTGTAAAATTAGAACCATATTAAAGAAAATCTGTTTAATTTAATACGCTGCTGCATGAAGTAAAACATTATCCTCTGCAACCCTCCCTGCACACATAGACATTTGGAGACTTTTACATTGCACTTTATCTTTTAGACATTTATAAGATAGCAATGATCCACCAGGATGAAGTGTATCCTTTCAAAAGTGATGTAGGCAACTATTCTGGTTAACTTCCTCAGAATCACACCATATGTAAGCAGAGACAGAGAGAAACAGATCCCAGAATACAGGATAAAGGCTGTTACCATTTCATAAACTTAGTCCAATTTGCTGTAGCTCCAGCTTTAAAATGTTACAACAGCAAAGCTAGTTCTTGGAAAGTTAGAATTGTGTTTAGTGCTAAGTTATTAAAAAAGAAATAATCTGCATGTCTTAAGTCTTCCTATTACAGACTGCCATAATCTGCAAGGAATAATAGAGAAATTAGCGGTCTTGGCAAATAAAATATCCAGCAGCAGTCTTTACTATCACTCTTCTGATTCCTGGCGCAAGCTTCCTTCGGTTATAAAAAACATTGCACATTCTGTCAGGTCAGCTAGCCAGACAATGTGCCCAAGTCACTGATGAGAGCAGGTATACATGTTTAGTGGGCTTACATTTTTAACAAATGAATGACAAGAAAGTTTAAATATTTAAAAGAGGCAAATGTAATCTTGGCCTCAGAAGATTGCCATTTGATGAGTCCAGGAAAGGCTAATGATGGTGGATACCTATATCTGATGCCAGGATGGTTTGAGTGGTATCAGCATCTTTACTGGCCACAAAACCAAACCGGTGGGTGCTGTCAGGGTCTAAGAATTCTGACAGTCACAGGTTCTTACCTTCCCACCTCCTTCTTCATCCCTTCACCTTGCCTGTTCTGTATTATACTGTACTGCAAATAAATGAGTAGAAATATTCCATCCAGATATCTCTTTAATGCAATAACCATGATTAAATCCAACCATTATCAATGGGTAAAAAGTTCAGGATCCAACTGACTGCACGCTGTTGCCATTTTACCCCTTTAGCATGCACACTGGTTGACTCTACTAGTATTTCTTGGCAAAAAAGTAAATAAATTAGTACCATTTAAAGCATTCTGTATGCACCTACCAGCCACTTTGAATATGAACTATTCATCTTTTATTCTTGGTAGCTATTCAAAAGTGCAGAAGTCAAGTGTTTGAATATATGTACTTGTCCAAAGTGCACTTTCCAGGACTAAGGTTGGTGCAATCAGGATTTGATTTTCTCTGAGGCATGGTGACTAGAGAGCTGAATTGTTTATTGCACAAAGATGATTAAACAATCTGCATGGGGAACATAGATATGGCCTTACCACAGAAAACATTTATTTTGGGAAAATCTAGTAGACCTTAGTCCATCACTGCCATCACTGTATACATAGTAACATACAGACTGCATAGAGGAATTGTGTCTAATTTACAAATTAACAGAGGGTGTTTTTCTACGTGACTGTTTATTATTAACATGTAAAACTATGCATTATTCCATTTAATAACATTCCTGCATTTACAAACTTTGTCCTCAATGGTAAAGAAAGTTATTTTTATTACACAAGGAATTCCCAAATTATGAAATAAGGGATGGGTTTGGCATAATGGTTAAGGTCTTCACCTTATAAACACAAAGTACACAGTTTGATTCTAACCACGGGATATTGGCTAGGCTTAAAATGGTCCTTAAGGACAGTTAGCCTAGTGTTCACCTGTGAACTACTACTGCTAGTTAGAAATAGTTAATATTACCAGTCATTGCCACAATGACAATACATATGCTTCCACGTGATAAAGCAGCAGCCTGTAAAAGGGATAACAGTTACTGGGCCTGAATTAAACCATTCTTTCCATCTTCATTCATCCATTTCATTTCTGGTACACGGGTTAAACTCAGCAGGAAAACATTTACAGGAGTGACAAAAGCCATTAGCATTTACAAAGATTTTCAGTCACACATATCTTAGATAAAACAATATAACTTGATTGTGTACTGGCATACAAGTCAATATCAGAATTAAGCAGTGATTTTGTTTAAATCCTTCAGTTAAAAAAATGTATGTCTATCCACATGTGTACAATAGGCCTGTTTACCACACGATTGCATTAGCTCATATGTGATACAATAATCAGAGTGCATGAGGTCAGAAACATATAGTGAAGTTTTGCCTGGGCTGTGGCATTAATTACTAAATCATACCTCTCAACTATACAGATTTTCAGAGAATGTCCAGATTTTGGCCTCATATTTTTGGTCTGTTTTTCACAAAATTGTGTTTTTTCTGGCAAATTAGTGGAAAATCATTAAAGATTGAAGTTAAAAAGTAATGACAGACATTTGATTTTCAGACTTCATATCCTTTAGAAAATTCATGCTAATGCAAAATCTGCTATAAGTTTGTAAGCAACATTTAAAAATTGTCCCTATTTCTGGGCTTTTGTCCCACTTTTATTTATGGTTTTGTCCAGATTTCTTGCTCTAAGAGGTTGGGAGGTATGTTAATTACTGTTATTAATTAGACCCCCCCCCCATGTGTAACAGCTGCAGTATGAATGAGTGGCAGATAGATATGACAGGCCTCTCACTGAAATCTATCTTCTTTTGAAACTCTTTGAATTTCCAGGGGACACTACTGTAAGAAACAGTTTTTATTACAATGCATGTGGTATATTTACTAGCTTTCAGTTACAGCTTAGTAGATCATTTGAGCTTGCTATGCATGTATACCTATTTAAGGTGCCTAGAAATTTTCTGCATAAGCCTTAGTAAAATAGCTTAAAGTGAAGGCCTAGCTGCACAAATTGCAGCCTATGTATTTATGAGAACCAAGTCACATCTGTTATCTGCCTGCAGCAACACTTTATTTATTCATTCCAGAGTGTTAAAACATTTTTGAATGTACTTCCATACAAAGATCCTAACTCTCCTGGACTTGGTGGCATATTTATGGGCCTGACATATAATGTGCCACTTCCCATCTGCATAGCCCCTCCTATTCAGCCATTTCTCCCAATCTACTTTTAGCTTTGCTTCTAATTTTGTAATTATTATCAAGTGCTTTACAGAACCTATTTAACAGCCCCTTGTGGTGTGCTTCAGGTGTCATCGGATCAATAAGTGACCAAACTAGCCTTGATTTCTAAATATCTGGTCGTCTTTTCCTTTCTGTTTCCTTGAGGTTAGTTTCTAATGCCTGAAACCAGAGGACGTCACCTTCCTGCAATTCTAATCTTTCTCTTACTACCTGCCAAGTAATTATTCTTTCCTCCTCTCTTAACTGTTCCAAGAATCTTGGTACCTTTGCCTTTCTAGACCATAGCCAAGCCACAAAGCCACATCCTCTTTCCTACCAACCTCAGAAATCTCTTTCGGGAATATGTATGTCTTCCTCTGCCTTATTTGTGTTGTTATTATAAATGCCTAAATAATCTTATAAAGATATGCTAATGTCCCATTCTCTAAATTCACTATCCCCACTCACCAGGTTGCCTGTGTATTTCCTCCATGTGTTAACATCAGGTGTTCCCAATTTGCCCTATACTGCTGTTGTCATTGTGTCTTTCGGCTTTTCCCGGTTAGGGGTCGCTACAGCGGAACTCCGGTCCGCTAATGATTGGTAGTTGATTTTTACATGCCGAGTTACCAGCCCTGATGCACAACCTTCAACGAAGGTACACCCATTCACACATGTCTCCATGCAGAAGACGCTCTAGCTGAGAATCGAACCAGACAGCGTCTTACTGTATGGCGACAATGCTACCACAGCACCACCACCGCAGATTGCCTTATACTGCTGTGATTGTATTAAATACACTAATTTTAGTTGTGTTTCTTTTTTTTTTTTTAACTAAGGTCACTCTTAGCTTTTCCCACCCACAAAATGTACTACTTTACACAGCTTATCTCAGAACATGATTTCCAGTTGATAGGCTCTATGTAAAAATCCTGTACTTTTTTGACAATGCATAACTGCCCAAATTATGTATTTGCTGATATAGCCACTGAGCTGTAGAACACAACCCTTTCTGTGAAGTACAACAATCTCAGAATTGGTTATAATAAGTCAAGGGAGCAAGGATGAAGTCTCCTGCATAGTAGCGATACTCCCATAAAGCATATCTTTTTAAAGACCATGTGCAATGTTTTTAAACATGTTTTTGCTGTAATTATGGTCTCATCATGTAAAGCTGTCTTTTTTATTCCAAAACATGTAGTTTCTACTTTATTTACATGCACTAGTTAACACAGTTATAAAGCTTATGTTTGTACCTAGCAGCTGTACAGTTGCTTCATTATTCTATGTCATCTGGCAGCACTTCCTGATGATGTCATAAGTGGAAAATAGAGTATACTTCAAAACACTGAGGTAGTGAACTGAATGCAGTCTTGTTATGCCAGGAATAGATACTGAGATTGTATAATATTCTATGTGATTGAATCTCATTACCTATTCTGAGCGTAGCTCAAACTTACCCAAGAACTCTGCAAGCCAGCTGTGTCTTAAGCTCTCCGAGCTCCACCCATAGGTGGGCATGGCTGTCTTCATAAGACAAGACCTGGGCTTGCACGGCCACTAGCCCACCAGGGAATTAAAACAGAACACTACAAGGCATCCCCACAGGAGTTTGGGGGATGAAGTGCTCAAGAGAAGCAGCTTAAGAAAGAAGCAAACTTTAAACAATGGAGGCAAACTTGCAGAGAGTAGTACTAGAGGTCATGTCTATGCGACATATGCGATATATACAAAGATAGCCAGTAATTTGGCTACCACACTTCCAGCAACTGTTGTCAGGTGAATAGCCTTCAAATGAAGCTCTTCTGGTGTGAGATGATAATGGTACCTATATTTGCATGTCATGAAAAAAAAATCAGTGGAGAGGCTTGTGAGTAGAAGTCAAGGTGGCTAGAGATTCTCCCATTCTCTAGGTGCAAGAGTCAAAGGACTATGTCACATCCATACTCACTGTTGGGGGTAAAGTATGGGATAATTACCCTCCCTGTGTAGATAATGATGACAATGGTACTATAAGGTCTGGTGGTTGTTCCAGCTCTGGGTATCACATCACACTCCACAGACCTTACATTCTAATGGTTTTCTGAACCAGGCAGATGGGGCTACTGTTCTATGCATGGACATGGCACACATTGCTCAAGTTCAATTTATTTTAGCTTAGCACAGCACAGACAGGCAGCAGATATGATGGGAATCTGTGGTGCATGCAATGAGGGAATCACAAAGATAGAGATTTTTACTGGCAAAAACTAAAAATGGCAAACAAGATTCAGCTGCACAGAGTCCACCTTAGTGGAGGGAACAATGTATCAATACACAGAAATACTTCTATTTACAAAGCATATTGACGTAAACTCCAAACAGGTCTCTTTTTTTAGAATCTTTATATTCAAATAGGAGTTCAGATTCCCAAAAAAGAGCAGAACTACCTAAACACTAAACAGGAGCAGCTGCCTAATTTAGTTCATGCATAATTCATGAACCTTCACTTCCTGTCTTGTGCTCTGAATGAGTGTTAAACCATTATGCTTTTCAGAGGGGAAAATTGATTCTCAGATCATCATTAAACATTGTCACACTGCTCTGCTCAGGCATCTGACTGGCAGCCTGCTTCAGTCCCCTTCTTCAACCCCTTTCACCCCAGGGAACACAACAGATTTATAGTCATGTGTCCCCACCCTTCTGTCAGTCACCTGACACTTTTTCCCGCCATGTTGTCTTCTTCCATACTTTCTACCTTACTGAACCTGAACCATTCCCCCTTCTCACTAATAAGCCATATTGATTCTATTAGACAAGTAAACTCTATTGACACTATACTGATTTTTTATGATGTGGACTGTCTACTGTTAAGGCTTACTTCTTAAGCACTAACTCCCATATACAGGCACTTAATATTTTCAACATAAGTTTGTATTATTGCATTACACAGCTCCTTCTAATCTCTTACATACCATGTCATCGTTACCAGCATCTAAGCTCAGTTGCACAGGTGAATACACTTCTATAACACAGGCTAATATCTAAAATAAAACATTGTACTCACTTTTCAACTCCTTCTTAGACATTTGTTCTACACATCATAGACAAATATGCTTTCCTCCCATTTAAAACTAGTGCACTCACACCTATCCCTTTCATATTTCGCAAGTTACCACATCCCAGTTTAGCAATCTTCCAATTATAACCACACAAAGTCTCAAACCACCTTCATGCAGTCCTCCACAACAGAGACTCCTATACATTAACTGAAATGTAAAACAAAACCCAGCAAATACTATATTATAAATAGTATGTAAATCCACACCCTATTTCAAAAAAATAATATCTATTCACAATATAACATGTTAAATACATCGCCTTCCTCACCCAAGGCATATTTATACATCTTCTGTCTTATGAAGACATACACGCAAGTGCAGATCTTACTTCCTATAACTCCAATGGAACAACAAATAAATTAAGGGCTTACAGGTATGTCACTTAAATGCTAGACATTTCTATAAGAACATATAACAGCTCCACAGTTGTGTCAGTTTTAGGAAACTAGACATCATGTTTATCACAGAAACTAGGCTTAAACCCACAATAAATGGCAAGCAATTGTTACCTCAATGCTAGACCCTACTTAGGATAACTTGCACATCAAAAAGCAGTGAGGATGTCATAACCATATTTTCAGATAATACTAAGGTAACATTGCTTGACAGATCTATTCTCCAGTTTGGTATCATAGAGCTAATGATAGATTTCATTACAATAAATGCCCACCTCTCTCTCCACATTGCAACTATGTTCTAACAACAGTATAAACATTCTTGAGAACATCCTATTTTGAATAACAGAGGATGTAAAAACAAATCATTATCATATAATGCAACATAAACAGTTAGTGGAATAAATACAAAAAATAAATAAATAATTAAATTGCAGGAAAAAAATAATAACAAAAACAATTACGAGAAAACAGAAGAGCAATTCATCTCCTCAATCTGAAGAATTCTTACATCTTCTGGAAGAAGCTAGGACAATGAAATTGTCCCAAAAACACAGTGAGGACAATCTTTGGTCTAAAGTTCAACACATATTACAAAAGAGGAAAGGAGATAATGATAGAACTTCAAATTCAGCATAAACTTGTAACAATTACAGAAACAGATTACCCAGGGAGAAAACTTTTGTAAATATTCAGTTAGTCTAAAGCATCTTTGTAATATGTATATAGCTGTCTATGCTTATTAGTATTTCAGTTAAAATGGTTATTACCTGCTTTTAGATTCTGCTAAATATAAACGTTTGAGCTCTGTTGTATACATTCATGATGTTTATTCTGTTATGATATGAACAACCAGTAATAATCTAAAAAAAAGTATTGAAATACATCATCTACCCAAGAATCTGTTGCACTCATTCATAAATCTTGGCATAACTGATCATCAAACCCACTAGAATTGATAAGGTAACAAGTATCTTGAATAATATAGAACAAAGCATTATCATATAAAGCAACATCAGCTTTTACTGAAATATATTATCTACCCAAGAATCTCTAAACCTGCTCTTTACCTCCATAAACCTTTTTGGATTGACACAACTAATCATGGAATCCTCTATAATTAATGAAGTAAACAAGAAAAGTAACATTGTAGCCTGGATATTATTTTTTAATTAACAGCAAGCATATTCAGAATGCTAGTATGCTGCCCAACCCAAGTAGTAACCATCAGCAGTTACCTAATATAGGTCCACTGTAAACCATCTAGTCCTATGATTTTTATCTGGACAATTTCAATAACAATACAAAGACACAAATTTCAACATCCTGCTACAGCAACACACCTGTGACGCACTTCAATATTTTCCATTAGACAAAGCTAACAACTTTAATTTACCCTTTCTAAACATCCTAAATTCCCTGGCACAATTTCAAAAGAAGAAAACCAAGTGAACTCTCGCCACTTATTTAATTGCTGATACCAAACAGACAAAACTTGGAAAACCTTGAAATCTCAACAAACTCCTTCAGCCTTACAAAACTATCAAATATTTAAGAACAGAGTCCCTTTGCTTATTCAGATAGAAAACCTACTGATACAAATGTTGAACTAGTAACTCAAAGAGCCCAAAATTATTATGGAACAATAACAATAAACTAATATACCCTGGTAAAAATTCAATCAACCCCAATTCCTAATGAAACAAATAACAACATTGTCCACAATATGAATTCTCCATTACTTCACAACCAAAACCAGTAATTCAGGCTGTCCATTAAACATCTACTCATAATTGTGTTAATCTTCAGGACAGACCCCATACATATAATAAAAACTAGTATCAAAACAAAATCCTACCACTACAGTTCCATGTCAGCTTCCCTCTGATTACCTAAAAGCCTTGGCCCACACTATAGTTTACCCTTATCAGTTCTAGTAAATCAGTTACAGTATGTTCCACAGCTCTGGAAACAATGTTATATCATACCAATCCACAAAGGAGGAGCAGAACTTAGTATTTCTAACTTCATACCAATAGCTATCTTGTCACCGCTGTCTAAAATACATGAAAGGTGTGTCAACAAATAACTTCTTACCCATCTAGTCAGCAATAACCTCTTGGCCCCAACACAGAATGGTCTCAGATCCAGACATAGCACTAGGCAGCTCTTCCATCTTTTGCAGATCCAATAAATACTAAATTAAATCACTAAGCAATGGCTGCCTCAATCTACCTAAAGGTCTCCAAAGCCTTCAAAACAGCGCCCCACAAAATACTTTTGAACATGTTAGCTCAGTGTGTCTCTCAGCTGATTGAAAAGTTGCTGCACTAGCAGGTTATAGTCAGTTAAATGGATATTTGCTTATTTTCCTTTATTCCTGCTTCTGTTAGAATTTGGCTGGGATACCACGCTTGCTTCCCTATTATTCAACGTCTTAGCTGAGAATATGCATAAAGTTTTGCAACATGGATACATCATCCCATATGCAGATGAGTTTTCTCTTATATGTTCAGCAAACTCACTTCTCCAGCTACAACCACAAACTCAAATAACCTTTAGAAAGCTTGAGGCATGGTTCACAGAATTGCATCTAATACTGAACCCCAAGAATACCAAAATACTACTCTTTGTAATTTAAACGGTCCACAGAGATGCTACTCAAACAAGTATAATATCAGCCAGTGGTAATACATTGGAAAAATACCCACATAAAACTTTTAGAAGTTATTACAAACCAGCAACTTAAATGTGTTGTTCATATAAACTCTGCTATGCTTGTAGCAAAGACTAACCAAAAACTTGATATGTTATATAAAGCTAAACTATATTTAACTTCATCAGCAGAAACTCAGCTAGGTAAAGCACTCCTCCCATCCTAACTAATCCCCCTCCCCCAAAAAATCTATTTAATTTACTAGAAGTACATGAAAAATGTTATAATAAAATAGCAAGATTCACCACTAACTTATCAAAAAAGTACACAGTTGCCCTAATATCTACTTTTGGCCAGAATGTCACAACTCCATGAAGTACATGAAACTGAAAATAGTTCACAATATTATTTGTTCACCTGACAAATGACCAGCTATTAGAAACTTCATCTTCAAATATATACTGCAGAGACAACTCAGATCACAAGATCTGTCAAATCACCAGAACAAAGGTTAACAATCATTGTGGTGACTCTTACCTACTCAATCTGTGCAGCTAAACCCTGGAACTCCATTCTCCCTAGAGCTAAGAGAAGAATCCAACTCAAAACTCTTACAAAGTAAATTACAAGGTTATCTTGTCTCAAACTGGGCTGCCCTTGCTCTACACACTAATTGTTACTAATGACCCCCCCCATAATAACAGGACTGATACTGCACCCAAAATGCTCATAAGAATTCTTCTAGCTAGATAACCCTTCTTCACCACTTAGCCTTCCCTCTACATATACCCTCAGATTTTCCAAAATCCTTCTCCTCCTTCTTCCATTCTGCTCCTCGCCCTCCTTTCTTTTTCACCTTTTCTTTCTTATACCTTCTAATCTTTCTAATTATTTTTCCAACTCCCTGAAATACTTTGTTTCATGACTTCTCTCCCTCTTCCTATCAAGTTTTCCCTAACTTTGCTATCAATATCCAACTCCCTTTATTTATGCAGCCCTTTTACCAGTCATACCTTTAATAATTACTAGCTAGTAATTGTTCTGTATCTTCCACTTTGTGTAATAGTATCTTAAAAGTGATGCTTCATGTAATTGTTTGCTCTAACTGTGCTTATATGGCAACTAAGTGCCCCAAAATAAGTGCTTGTTCTTCATTACTTGTAAGCTTATTCATGTATTAAATTTCTTCTTAATATTGAACTCAAACACACAGAAAGTAGAAGCACTACTTTAAAAACTAATAGCCCAAAAATAATATCATAAGTTCACAAAGATGTGGGGCAGCCTATTAGTGTTCATTGGATCATAAACTTGACACGTCCAGAGTGACTAAAAAACATTAAGCACTTTTGGCCTTTAATGTAACAAAATTGGACTTCATCAGGATATCCTTGTTCTTACTATTGCATTACTGTTAACTTTTACAAAAATGTATATCTTTATATTTGAGGAGTTTATTATTCTGTATATATTTATATTTGAGGAGTTTATTATTTTGTATATAAGTATGTATTTGAAAAGCTTCCCTCTAGGACTCTGCTTAAAAGATGGTCTCCGCCTAGTCATAGTATCCTGGTCAACAAATGTAAGTAAAAAATATAAATACATATACATATATATATATATATATATATATATATATATATATATATATATATTTCTAGTTCTGGTGCACTTTGTCAATAGTTGTTTTGGTCAAGAAACTCTAGAGATGGTTGAGCTTGTTAAACCTCTTGATAATTGAACATCCAATATCTAGAACTGCTTTTTCTATGAAACAGATGAGTGGGGACTGGGAAGGGATTAAAGTGTGTATGTGTATGTGTGTGTTTGGGTGTTGGGGTCACGGTATAGGTATTGTGTGGTTGTGAGGAAGTATGTGTGTTTTAGAGTAAGGGACAGTGTTAGGTAAGGAGTTAGATTTTATGTTTATAGTTAACTGGTGCATGTTTGTATGTCGCAGTGTGTTTTGTGTAGTGGCAGTGTTACTGAAAGGTTTTTTTAAGGTAGGGTGTGGGGTTAGGGTTTGCCCCACCCACCAAAGTAATGCATGCAAACCTTAACCCTGGCCCCGACCCAACCCTAACCCTACACCATACCTGAAAAAGAGTCTTCCAGTAAGACTGCCACTATTCAGACAAAGTGGTGGTTAGTGTTATAAAGGTGGTTTAGTGTAAATATCAAGTGTAAAGATCAACAAATAAACTTGTTTTCCTTTTTCAGACTTTCATACATTGGATGTTTAGGTAATTTGATGTTATGTAAATTCAGTCTTATTTTTGTCTGTGCATTTTGTTCGACATTAAGTAAGTCTGATCATATGCGTGTGTATATATATATATATATATATATATATATATATATATATATACACACACACACATATGTGTATGTGTGTGTGTGTGTGTTTGTGCTCTTGCTGTGTTCCATCACTTTTTATTTGCAAAATGGTTTTGAATAGGTCTACAATGTAGCTAGCTGTTTCTTTTATTATCAGTTTATATTTTGTTGCCATTATTTATTTTGTATAATGGCAGTCTAAGAATGCTCTCAGAGAATTTTTACTGAATTTTTCTGTAACGTAAATATAAATAACAATAAAAAATTATCAGTGAAATGCTTGAAAAAATAATAAATATATATGCTTACCAAATAAAGTAAAATAAGTTTTAATATAATTTCAGTAGCCAGATGAGATCTGTTTATCTACAAAAGCTAAACATATTCTAAAAATGCAGTTTAAAGATCACCCATCCCTCTCCCTGGTTAATATGATAATTTTGTTGTACCCTCTTCCATTCTTTGTACATTCTAGCTTTATTTTCAGTGTTTTCCTGGTTGCGTTGAACTCTAAAATAAGTTATAACATTATTACTCCCTATCTTGTCTTTCTTCTGTAAGATATCCCCTTCCAGGCAATAAAACCTTTAAGTCATCCACCTAACAATAAAATGATTGCCTTTACCAAACAAGACCATCTATACTCCTCTCTTCCTAGGCCTAAAATACAAAATCTCCAATTCTTCACTACTGGTTTCCTAAAGATTCCTTCTCACTCCCCCAGTACATCCTCCCAACACTAGTGTATATAGGTACACTACCAAAACATATGAATAATACCTGCATTCTTTTTGTCACATCTCCAACAAACTCCCTACTTCCTTCCAGCAGAGTGTAATATCTGTAGTGGTGTCCTATACCAGTGATTAGGTCAGCACATATACTGGACCCATACCACAGGCAAAACTTTCATCCTATCCTGCTTTGAGACGTGACATAAGTTTTTTCTCTTCCAAGAACCTTGTACTATCTTAGTAGTCAATATAGTAACAGAGATAAAACAATTGGAAATGGGATCTTTAGAAAAGGGTAGGAGCACATTACGTAATAAAAAATGGGAATTGTGGGAACAATACATGCAGAATAATGTTCTGTAGGAAGAATGGGGTTTAAAAGAAGGCAGGATTTGAATGAGCTATGTAATGTTTGACTAACAATGATTGGAGAGATTATAAGTGATGTATAATGTTTCAACTAAAAATATGTCAATGTGGTTTGTTTTCATTTGTATAAATATATGATTGCCTATGTCATAAGTAATAATTTAATAAAGATATTTCTTGTTAAAAAAAAGAATCTCCATCTCATCTCAGTTTCTCCATTTCCTTCTCATACCTATGAAACATTAGCACACAGTATACCTTATTGCACAGCCTTCTTTATTCCCCAGTTAGATATTCAATAAAACCACCATTGTCTCTCTCTTACTGTCGATTCTAAACAACATTGGTCCCAAACATAAATCTTTAAGCCAGCTACCTATTGCACTTTTCAGTTGTTCATATTGTAACCAGGAACATGATGGCAAACCAGAGCTATTTCTGAAATCACCCCTGCCTTGGAAAAAATAATGATCCCCTTCAGGCCTTACCTAAGGACCTGTCCGGTACTCCAAATATTCTCCTCCCGGTTCTTCCAATGTAACTCTTTCCACATTCTCTAATAATATGTTTATTCCAAAGCCTCATACTCAAAATCCCTGTAATCCCATCAGTAGAGCTATTCATAACCAACCCCAGATCAGATTAAATACTTACCCTGATTGCCCTTCATTAAATACTTACCCTGATTGCCCTTCACTTCTTTCCTCAGAACAACTATTGAGTTAATGAATGGTTGTAACAGTTAAAGCTAACATGTATAACTCAAAATCTGAGATTCCCCATCCCCCAAATCTCCTTGGTAATCTAACTCTACCCTAGCGAAGTCAGCTTTTTTCTCATTCCAGACAAATGCTTCGCTCATGCTCTAGATCCTTTTTAGAAATGTCACATTAGAGATCGGGGTCAGGTGTCAGCTCACATATAGTACCCTGGGAAGTATCATCATTTGAATTAAATGAATTTGGCAGTTAACAAGAACACTTTCCTTGACCAAACTGATAGCAAGGTAGAAATCTGCTGAAAACGCATCTGACAGTTACCTGCTATCAGTTCAGCCTCCGCACTTTTCACTAACAGGCCCAAGTACTTAGCTTCCTCTACTCTACCAATGCATTGTACGTTTAATAAGGCCAAGACCACTCTGCCCTGACTTGAAGTGTTTTAGTCCAACTACCTTCTAAACCTGAAACAGATTTAAATTTATTAAAAATGTCTACTTCTCCTGTAGAATACAATCCAGCCTATATATTTCTCACGGTTTACCTTTAAAACCTCGAATCACACTTGTGCGAGTGGTCATATCCTCGCATCGTAAAAATGAAACTGGAAAAAGCGACAGTTTCTAATGTTCGAAAAGCAGCAAATCGAACAGCCGATTCGCTGTTTTTCGAACATGAATGTTGACAACAAAAGTATATGCCGTGTAATGCAGGGGGGCAAGTCCCCCTGCACACCCCCCTTCTTTATTATTCTAACTCCGAGATCGCACTACAGTGGGAAATGGAACCATTTCTGACTCCCCACTATAGTGCGCTCTGCCCCTAAATGTCGAATGTGCAATGAGCGATTCTCACTGTGCATTCGCTCATTGCACATTCGAACCCTCTTCCATTCGAAGTTTTCAGAACTTGAAAACTGTCTTTCGAACATTTGACGGTCGCCCGTGTGCAATACGCACATGTAAAGGTAAACCATTTCTCACATACAATCATCCACTGACATAGTGGAAAGCTTCCACTCATATGGGATATGTTGCATGGATGGTAATATCTGCTGTGATAATGTCTACATAGGTAATGTGAACAGAAGGATAGACAATAGACAATCCTGATGAGTGTCACTGCTTATACAAATATCCTGAGTTAGGCAGACATTTTATCAATAACTGTAATTTAGAATTCTTATATAAGGCAACGATCCAAGTTAAGAAAACTTTCCCAAACCCACATCACTCAAAACTTTAAACAAGAAGCCCCACTTCAGTAAATCAAATTTCTTTTTGATATAAAAAAAAGTTGACATCTACATCAACCATGCACCACAAACTTTCTAACTGACCACCAATTAACCTCTGCTGACCTTCTTTCACAAAGCCCCTCTGGTTTACTTGCACTAATTTTGATAAAAAAAACTTCTGCAGCCTCCCAGCCAAGACTGCTGCCAGCATTTTTCCATTTACACCTTGAGTCCTCCTTGAGCCCTGAGGAGACCTTGAGAGTCAAAGTGACATGCACATGATTGGACAGAAAGCATTATCCTATAGTCTCATCCTGAACTTTACTTAATAAACACCCCCCCAACTAAAAACATATCCAGTCTACTCGCCTGTCTGACTTCATTCCTAGAAAAGGAATACCTCTATGTGATTGGGTTAAATGCCTCCAAATATTCACCCAATCCTCATTTTGCTGTCCTTCTCTAACCACCTCTCTTGCTCTGCAGTTCCCTTTCTTGTAACCGTAATTCCTGTCTAGTTTCCAATCCACCACTAAGTTGAAATCTCCCCCAGTCACCTCCTGGTCACAGAACAGTAATACAACCTGCCAATGACTATAAAAAATGGAAAAAATCAGGTAAATTGTCATTGGACCATAAAAGACCCCTGTCTTCCAATCCTGTCACCCTGTCTCTAATAGTACCACAACCCATCTGCCACCCTCATCTTCCTTTTACTGTTTTAGTACAGCCTTTAGTTTTACCATTAACAAGAACTGCCATTCCTCTCTTCTCAACGTTTAAGGCAGTACTATACCCTAGTACTTCAAAATCCTTTCCTCCTAGTTTCAACACCTCTTTTCTATTCAGCTTAATTTCTTGCAAAAAAGCAACATCTGCTCTCATTGATTTTAATCTGTTCCTAATTTTCCCATTTTTATGAGGTGGTATATTCTCCCGCATTCCAAGTTACAATCCTCAGTAAACTGCTTTCTTTTTAATGCTCAGACCCATTTCCTAACTTACATTCCCTCCCTCCTCGTTAGTCAGGCTGGGTGAAAAAGACTCTTTGATCCACATGTTGGATCTATGCCCAACTCTTACAGCCAAGGAAATACCCAGAAGCTGTATAAAAAAGACTCTTTGATCCACATGTTGGATCTATGCCCAACTCTTACAGCCAAGGAAATACCCAGAAGCTGTATAAAAAAGACTCTTTGATCCACATGTTGGATCTATGCCCAACTCTTACAGCCAAGGAAATACCCAGAAGCTGTATAAAAAAGACTCTTTGATCCACATGTTGGATCTATGCCCAACTCTTACAGCCAAGGAAATGCCCAGAAGCTGTATAAAAAAGACTCTTTGATCCACATGTTGGATCTATGCCCAACTCTTACAGCCAAGGAAATACCCAGAAGCTGTATAAAAAAGACTCTTTGATCCACATGTTGGATCTATGCCCAACTCTTACAGCCAAGGAAATGCCCAGAAGCTGTATAAAAAAGACTCTTTGATCCACATGTTGGATCTATGCACAACTCTTACAGCCAAGGAAATGCCCAGAAGCTGTATAAAAAAGACTCTTTGATCCACATGTTGGATCTATGCCCAACTCTTACAGCCAAGGAAATACCCAGAAGCTGTATAAAAAAGACTCTTTGATCCACATGTTGGATCTATGCCCAACTCTTACAGCCAAGGAAATACCCAGAAGCTGTATAAAAAAGACTCTTTGATCCACATGTTGGATCTATGCCCAACTCTTACAGCCAAGGAAATACCCAGAAGCTGTATAAAAAAGACTGCAGGCAGAGTACATGGACACACTTCTTTCCCTGTATCTCTTGACCTTCATCATAATAACACCCCAGTAGTGAATATCTGCCTTAGGATATTTGCCCTAAAGCCCTCCCTCCTTCTCCACTCCCGTGAACAGACATTGTATAGTGACAACAAGTACAATAAGGATTTTTGTTTAGTTTTGAAAAAACAGCATTGTGCATTCCCTCTAATGTATACCATATATTGCTAACTCTAATGACATAAAAACAATCCTAATCCAAAAATTACTAATAGAATAATTCTAGTGCATAACAGCATATAGTAGAAACACAAACATGCTTTAGGACCTTGTAATATATTTTAACTAAGGTAGAACCATGCTCCAACAATCAAAGTTTCAAGGGGCCTCAGAATAATTGAGCAACCAAATAACTTCCTATAAAAGATTTAAAAGAACACTCTAGATGAACAGTATAAACTGGCCCAGCTATTGGACAAACCAGTCTTTAATTGTTTTAGGCTGTTTACTGATAGCCCACAGACATTCTCAATTAATTGACACTGAACCATCTGCATTTGATGTATGAAGCAAGCCTTATATCCCCTGACTGTTACCTCAGAATCTGGATGGTCCTTGGTATTTCTAAAAATGCTGAGTGCTGGGGTTCCTCCACAGTTAATATCCTTTGAGTTAATGTTTATCCCATCTGTGCCTACAGATGTAATTGCCAGTTGCTTAACCTCCCTTGGCTAAATAGATAGACCTGTCATCATCCAAATGGGCAGTTAGTTTGGCATCTGTCCCTCTTAAAAATAAACGGTAAATCCTCTGCTTCATCAGAGTCACTCCAGGAGCAAAGTCTGCAAAGGTTTATTCCCAGTCCATCTGTTGCAACAGTGCTGCGACCCAGCTCTCATTTGTTGCACCTTCTTTTCCTGCCCCTCAATGCACATGCTGTGGGGCAGAACTAATATGTAGGCCTGAAGCATTCCACTGCTACAGCCACTTATAGGCCTCCTCCAGAGTGTTGTATCTTTTCTTCTGCCATCCATGATCAAAACTAATACAACAGAGTAGGCTACCCCAAAAAATTACAGCTCTCCTCTTCAAATCCTTCCCGATCTCTGAAAAAGCAGCATACATAAGATATAAAGTTCTTGAGAAGTCTTGGAATGCCTATACAGTGACCCCTTCCATCCAAACTCAGTGCAGCAGGTAGGAGTTATTCAATATCCTCTCCTTGGCTCAATTGGAGTGTAGTTTTATAAGCATCTGTCTGTGTCTCTTTGAATCACTCTTCAGTCTGCCTGTGCGATGAATCCAGTCAACTTCCTAATCAATATCTGTAGTTGCATTCAGCTCTGGCAAAAAGTTAGTGCAGAAGTAGTCAAGCAGGGCATTATCTTGCACTGACTTTGAACCCCCCCCCCCCTGCAAGGTGAATGTTGGCCCTTCTATGCCAATTCTCCAAATCTACTTCTATTTCCAACTGTGAAATCAGCCTTGCCTGTATTTCCAGTCTTTGTGTTTGTCATTTAACTCTTTTTTCCAACATGACAATGTCACCTTGGAGCTGCTGAATGTTGTCCTGCTGGCAATGTGCCACTTTTGCAGCCCTGCCATTTCGAGTGCAACAGCTTGCAACATTTCTAGCATTTTATTTAACAATTTTCTATTTGTAACTACTTCATCCATGTTTAAGGCAACAACACTGACAGACTTTTTGTTTGCAAGGTCACTCTTCTCCATTGCAGCTATGTAGCAGGCTGGGGAAACACTAAATAAAGAAGGACAGCCAGAGCTCAGAGATTTTGCTCTTCCATGCAGGGCTGTCATCCATGCCCCCAGCGCTCTCAGAGATTTATCTCATTTCTATGTGCTTAAACTTCCGAATTTTTCCTATTTACTATTATTATTTTCTTTGTCTTTCATCTTGTATAACCCTTTTCCCGGCATTCTTTTTATGATTTTGTAAAAAGCCACTGAGCTTGTAAAAGTTTCTTTTTACTACTATCTTATTTTCCAATTCGTTATTTGCACTAGGAAAAGGAGGTGTGACCACATAATATAATAATATTAATCTACCCATCAGTTTGCACTTCCTTCTAATAAAACTACTCTTGTCACCATTTCCATAATCACAAGATATGTGGTTTTACCCATCAGTTTACACTACCTTCTAATGAATAAAATAATTTACCCTGCCACCATTTTCCATAACTGCCATATATGTGGTCCTAGATGTGGCACAGATTATTGCAGTTCGCTTTATTTGGTTTAGCAGGGAAATTGACACATAAAAGTAGAACATACTATAGGAGTCGACAGTGTACCATTTGTGGGTACCATATAGATGGCTTTGGCCTTTTACAAGCATATGAAAACAGCATGCCAAGTCCACTTCACTGGATAAGCAATTTAGCATCCAGTTCTTACAAATCATCCACTCTCCCTATGTAACCATTGTCCTATTACTTTCCAAATCAAAATATATCAGTTATACAGTCTGTTATCAGAATAACTTTCAGAACCAAACCCAGAAGAATTTTACAAAAATTCAGCTGTTACACCAAGCTTGTGGGGCCTCACACTTTCCTCCTAAGATCCTGAGTATGCAGCTAATTTATCTACCAGACAAACCAACCTTTCTCTCTAATAGTATAACTCCAAAAAAAAAGAAAAAAAAAACAGATGGAGCATTAAGGAATGAAAAGCAATTCTATACCTCGGGGATGAAGCCTGAACTCAACACAAGCTAGCCAACTCTAACAAATCCAAGAAGAGATAGTCCACTCTCTACAACATAGCCAGAACTTGTATTGGAAGACATAAAACCACTACATACAAAATCACTAAACTGCTCTCACTTTAGCCATCCAAAAAGTTCTGAAAACAAATAGAACTCCTGGCTCCTTGATATTGATGAGCATAGCATTTCCCCTCCTGACAACACCTACAACTCTAGCAATAACACAGTCACACCCATTGACTTCCTCTTAAAAGTAAGCCAGCTCACCTCTCTCCCAACACCCTTTAACAGTAACTGCCAGAACCATCCTTCCCAAATATACCCCTCCCTTTTACTTTAAAGTAATCACCATGAAGCAAACCAAAGATGCTTTAAACAAAATCCCCACTGTTTGACCCTCCCAGCAAAGACAACCTGCTCCCATGGTTCATAAAAGGATAATCTGAATACATACTTAAGCCATTAAAACATAAATTCAACCACCAACTTTGTTACAGCATATTTTCAACCATCGGGGGAAAGCCATAATTAAACCAATTTCCAAGACTCCCAAACCCACATTTCCCCCAGAATACCAACGTTTTTTCATTTTCAAACACTAGGCAAATATGCAGAAAATCTGTCCAGTGTTCAGTTAGCTGATTAAATTAAGACCCAAGATTGTTTTCTAGAAGCTGACTCTAGGATAATGCATGCCCTATTGACAGTGGTATGGTTAAAGGTCATCTGACAGGGTTCGTTTTTATTTATACAACTAGAGCTTTTTACTTGGTTCACCACCACTTCCTACAAACAGCTCTTATGTCACAAGTGTAAGCTACAAAGCATGTGAATGATTTAACAGTTTACTATCTCATAAGACATTTTAGCATTAAATTAGGCCCCTCCTCTTCCCCTCACTCCTTAAAGGGTTACCCTAATGTTCTGTACTTTCTCTACAACTATAGACTCCCAGCAAATCTCTCTAACGTTCTCTAACATACTTTATGTAGATGGCATGGCTATATGCAGATCTTTACCATTTTACACTGCTATTTAATTTCAACTTCAACAAGGCCTCTGGGAAGTCACTAAATGGCTTCCATTAAGAAAACTAATCTTAAATCCATTCAAAACCAAAACAATGCTGTCTGTATCCTCCAGAGCTATAAAATGAGACAGGGTAATTATAGACAATCATCAGATCCTCCTTAAACATCACTGTTGTTGTTGTTGTGTCTTTCGGCTTTTCCCGGTTAGGGGTCGCCACAGCAGAACTCCGGTCCGCTAATGATTGGCAGTAGATTTTTATGTGCCGAGTTGCCAGCCCTGACATACAACCTTCAACGAAGGTGCGCCCATTCACGCATGTCTCCACACAGAAGACGCTTTAGCTGAGAATTGAACAGGACAACGTCTTACTGTGAGGCGATAACGCTACCACAGTACCACCACCGCAGTTCCTTAAACATCACTGTGTCTATTAAATACCCAGGACTATGGTTAGATCAAAATCTACTACTCAAGTTTCATATCAAATAAACTAGAACCAAAATTCAGAAAACCCTCCTCTGGGCATGAGAAATTGCCTAGTGGCTATGCCCAGCTTGGAGAGAAACCACTGGTAAAGGAATCCTACTGTTGCAAATAAAATACTGACTCTCAATATTTGCTTCATCTAAAAATAAACTAGCCACCTTTCAAGCAGCATAATCTGCTGGTTTATCTCACTCACTATTAGGACAGAACATTACTGCAAAACTCGGACTGGCACCCATTCCAATAAAGAGTAGAAATTCTACAAAGCTCCCTTGTATTCAAACTTCTAAACCTAAACCCCTCCCCTTACTTTGCTGAAACATTCCTGATAAGAGAAAGGAAGTACAACCATGGATTCCAGCCAGAAAATGCAATCACACTCAGAAGTCCTCTCACTGAGAAACAATGCAGCAACCACAGACTCCCAGAACTGTGATCGGATGTATGGGAATCCATTGTCACTACAATTAGAAACCTTACTCACTACCCAGACTTCAGAAACAACTTAAAAAAAAGTTAGTAAAGGTAGTACAATGATAATGTTTTCAAAACAATACAGTCACTGAAAGCATAGGATCATAGAAACTTACTAGGCTATTGGCACTGAGGCCCTTATAAACCTAGCCAAGAATTTAGCCCATGTTCTGACAATATCAAAGATAAAACAGCAATACTACAACAATTATAAACCAAACACAGATGATCTTCACTCTATCAATAGCTATGCAGCCATCATATTAACTATCCACGATCTTCAGTGTGCCTCCATGTACCCCTTTTCATATTTCCCCTACCCTTTTCCTGAAAAATCTTTCCTTATGGATTAGTACTCTGCCCCACTAAGCAGATATAAATAAAATAAAACAAAATAAAACATACGGATTCACAAAAATCTGAAGTCACATTCCAATCTTTCTTTATAGAATCTTTTATTTTAGTGGGTGGATCGTGTTCCCACAGAGAACAACAGAACTGTGTATAGACCACTAACAAGCAGCCACATAATTTTCTTACTGCATATTGCATACTGCATGAACATTTTCAGTATCAACACACATACTGTTCTAATTTGCTCACTGTATGAGACGGCACAGAATAATCAGCAGTAACTCCATATGACTATACTTCCTTTCCTGCAGTAGGATTAACACATTTGGCAACAACTTAATTTCACTGTTGTGTATATTTTCTGGTAATCTACAAAGGAAAGGAACAGCTAGTTATAAATCATATAACAAAGCTCATATTGCTGTATCTATATTATACAGCAAGATATGCATTAATCTATTGCTAGTATCCAAGCAGAATGCGGAGTGCAAATTTTAACCACGTCAACTTAATGTTCTTAAGGCTAAATAGTACAGCTGTATGAGTGATTTTCTGACCTTTCTTTATATTTGTCTCCAGAAATAATTCTTTGACATGAGTCAAATTTTACTGTAGGAACCATTGCTGCTGACCTGATCTCAGGTCTTGTGATGTACAAGACCACAAAATGTCATTAAAAAGATCCACATATACTCCCATGAACATAAGGATATCCAGTCCAAGACACAGTGTGAGTTTAGACCTCACAGCTTTCATGGAATATTGCTTATATTTTGCCCTACATGGAAAGATAAACCACAGATTTCTTAACTCTTTAAGCTTTCTTCACAAATCAGAGCACTTTATAAAGTCTGACATCCTAATAAATGGCAGGGTAGGCCTTTGTCTTTCTAGCAACTAATAACATAGCTGAGTCAATGAGCCATCAGACAATGCTCAGAATCTAAGTAGAAGATAGGTTTTAGCCATAATTTACCTAAGGTTGGTTGTTTGTCATCCTGTGTAGCCTATAACCTTTAGGATTTTGAGGCCTTTTGAATATTTTACTGCATTGCACAGCTTATCGTGGAAGCCATTAGACATCAGTCACTTTAGTTTCCAAATCTGTTAAGACCTCAAAAATGTAAACTATTTTCCAAATTTATGCCAAAATAGAATTTACATACTTTGTGTTTCTTTTTTCAAGAATTGCAGGCAAAGCTAAAAATAATGGTGAGACGCGTGTCCGAAATCAGGGACTGTTTTTAAATATCTCTCTAATTCACTTAAAAGGTTAATAGACCAACATGCATTGCTTCAATGTGCATTTTCTGAATGGTATGACACATAAAACTCTAATATCTGGGATTATTCACTGACTATAATTCTTACTAACTTAGAAGAAAATCAAACATTTTATAAAATGCAGGATAAAACATGAGGAAAAATCAAAGGTGTTCTGCAAACTCAGGGACAACTGATTGGTATGAGAACTTATCTACTACACTCCCTTAGAGATTAAGTTGTCCGTGTATTTTTGTTTCCTAACATCAGTATGACATGCCCGCTAGTTATCTTAAAAGTTTTAGGACCTTATAGGGAAGAGTCACCTTTGAAATTTTGTTACCTTTAACATGGCTGCATCTTTGAATTCAGTAACCGTATGAGAATCAGTTGATTTGGCAACCTTAAAGGAGACAGATGAACGTAACTAGCTCTTGGCTTTACTGTTTTCAGTGGTGGTAGGGTTAGTGTTGCCATAGATCCAGAAAAGGGCAAACCAAAATGTTTGCAAAGACTATGAAACAGTGTTTTAATTCCCATACCTATTCCTTTGTTTGCCTGATTTCACACAGTGTCTTCTTCATTTCTCCTCTAATTCCTCCCCTGTGAAGAGCAGAACTAGGTCTGCTACTGGCTAGTCCCTATCATTACTTTGGTACCATCTGTAGTAGCCTCTGTCTAACCTCATGTCTGACAGTTACTTCAGAGGATTAAGGCTATGAGCTGATAACAAGCTGTAGTTTAGGGTCTGATTCTGTCAACAGCCAGTGTGTGAGTCTGAGCATTTCACATAATTAGACAGAGCTCCTGGGCAGTGTCTGAATAAGGTCTATGTGGATCAGTGCTCTATCCTAGTTAACAAATAAACATAAAACAAATAAAATCACACATTTGCCTCTGTCTGTATCTTCCACCACTATCTTTCAGAACCTTATGCTCTTTATGGGTGTCCCTGGCTGGGATAAAACTGAGATGGTAGAATGGGTGTGGAAGTCTGGACAACTTTTCCTGCTTCTGTGAAATTAGCACTAGCCTCTGGATTAGGCTATGGATTAGCCCCTGTAGGTGTTTTATTCTTACTTGGTTTCTTGCTGTTGGGAAGAGGCGGTTCATATCAGAAGCTTTGAGCAGGTTTAAACATAAGGCATAATTCCTCCATAATTAAATAATGATTACACAATAAGAGATTAAAAATAAGAATCAAACACACGCCCCATTGCACACTATCATAGATGTCCCAAGCTCTGCACATTCAGTCAACCATTGCACACTATCATACATTTCCCAATCTCTGCACATTCAGTCAACCATTGCACACTATCATACATGTCCCAAGCTCTGCACATTCAACCATTGCACACTATCATACATGTCCCAAGCTCTGCACATTCAGTCAACCATTGCACACTATCATACATGTCCCAAGCTCTGCACATTCAGTCAACCATTGCACACTATCATACATGTCCCAAGCTCTGCACATTCAGTCAACCATTGCACACTATCATACATGTCCCAAGCTCTGCACATTCAGTCAACCATTGCACACTATCATACATGTCCCAAGCTCTGCACATTCAGTCAACCATTGCACACTATCATACATGTCCCAAGCTCTGCACATTCAGTCAACCATTGCACACTATCATACATGTCCCAAGCTCTGCACATTCAGTCAAACTTCAATCACATACAAAAACTCACTCCAAACCATGGCTGCAGAGCTCACATGAACACAGTCCTACACCACATGCACACAAACATTAACATCACACACACAGCAACACACAGGCATTTACAACAATATTTTTTTTTCCTAGGGACAGGTCATCTTGCACTCCCCCCATACCCCCACAACTTTATAAATACCAACTCCAAGATCACACAACAGTGGAGAAAGGGCATATACCTAGTACCAGCCCCAATGTACCATAATGGGCTATATTTTCAACACCTTGTGACTTTGATTAATTTGGACAGAGTTACATATAACAAGCTGCTATTCCAAGCAATTGAATGACACATGGCACATATACACACACACACACACACACATACACACATAAAATATATATATATATACACTGGGAGGCCATGCATGTTGGTGCAGAGGTTACTGACCCCCCCCCCCCGAAAAACACTTTTTTTAGATTGCATGATCCAAGTGTATGTATTGAGACATGCATGTTTTGATGTCAGTATTTTTAGTTTTGACCATTCGTGATAGATATAATGCCATGTGAATTCACTTACACACTTACACACACACACACATGGAGAGAGAGAGACAAGGAGAGAGTTACTAACATAGTCAAGAAGAAGTCACATGGTTTGATGAAAAAGCATGTTTGATGACCTTTTCATCACAAGTCTGGTAAAAGGACAGTTTTGCCAAAAAACAATGATAAATCAGCTGTCAACCTCTAAGAATGAATTTGTAATTTTACTTTTTATCTCATTAAGTGAACTGATTCAGTCCTGACTTTTTTTTTGCAGACATACCCTTGGTTAGCAGGAAAGACGTCCTGTTCGATTCTCAGCTAGAGCGTCTTCTGTGTGGAGACATACGTGAATGGGCATACCTTCATTGAGGTTGTGCGTCAGGGCCGGCAGCTCGGCACGTAAAAATCTACTGCCAATCATTAGCAGACAGGAGTTCCGCTGTGGCGGCCCTTAACCGGGAAAAGCCAAAAGACACAAATAAAACAAACCCTAGGTTAGCAGGACTAGGGTAAATGCAGTTTAAGTGGATGATTTAGAATATCCAGTTAACCTGCATACTGTTAGAAGATGGAAGAATAGTACCCCGAGAAAACTCAGACAGGTGTTGTTACATCTTATCGTACTTTTCTTTTTGCAGAGCATGGCAATTTCTGCCTAATTACAATAAGTAAAACGGGTTGGAGACTTGGAGTGAAGCATCCTCCAGAAAAATAAATACTCTGGTTATCTGTCTCTCTCTCTCCTTCCCTTCTCGTTTGGTGAAAAACTGTAGCTGTAAGAAAAATTAAAATGTGTAGAAAAACGTGTTATCAGAATTAGATTTTGTGGGATTATACCATGCTCTGAATGAGCATTACTTCCTCATTTTCCCAAGACGCACTAAATTCTTTACAGACTATGCATTAGCACAAGCCTCATAAACACATGAATAAAAAAAGTAATGTACATTATTTACTCAAAAAGTAGGAAATTAATTACAAAACCTGATTTCCCTGAATCTGTATAAGTAATTAACGAAACAAAAACATTAAATGCTGCATCGATGTAGGAGTGATTATTTGGAATTCCTAGCTAACAGAGTTATGAGCTGGCTCATGCAAATGCACTTTTGCGTCATGATGGTGGGTTCGGGAGAGTGTATTCTCTGGGCCAGAAGCTAGTGTGGAGGGTTATAGGAACCCCAACAACCAATGATCTTTCCTGCATTTCTTACTGATCTCCATTTTTTCCCACTTTCACAACTGGCAATCAGAATGATCAGGAACTGCCATGAGGGAAGTAACCCTTAACTAAGCTAACGGTTCGATGTCATGCTGCTGAAAGCATTATACCATGAATTAGTTATATGAACTTTGCGTATCTGTCTTTATAAAGTTTATCCTCACTTATGATTTTGCGGTGTTCATTACTACAGTGCTGAGGTTTTAGGTAGTAGCGCTGCGGTAGCGTTGTCGCCTCACAGTATAGACGTTGTCCTGTTCGATTCTCAGCTAGAGCGTCTTCTGTGTGGAGACATGCGTGAATGGGCGTACCTTCGTTGAAGGTTGTGCGTCAGGCCGGCAACTTGGCACGTAAAAATCTACTGCCAATCATTAGCGGACCGGAGTTCCGCTGTGGCGACCCGTAACCGGGAAAAGACGAAAGACGCAACAACAACATCATTACTACATTGCTGAGTGTTCTGGGTCAGTTCATTCTACTCCATGTAAGTTTTCTCAGCCTGGGCAGCAGCGCCTGAGTCCAGGTAATCATCTGTGTCTTGAGAATGGGTCAACATCATGTTCACTGTACCAACAGGCTGTAATGTGCTATTTTTTTTTTAAAAACTGTGCCACAAAGCAACACTGTAATGCACTGTGAGCAATACAAACTGACCCATATCTTTGTGAGATATTGACATTAAGCATCTTCTCAGATTTTTGATAACGGCTTAAACTAATCTTCATTTTTTGACATCTGGCCTAAGGACATGTCATGCAGTGTAAAATGTTCTTTGTTTGATGTGTGTTCGTTTCTACGTCATTTTACTCTTCATGAGTTAAGAGACTGATTTCCTGATAATGTTGCATAAGGCTAATCACACCTAATTGACAAGCATTTCAGCTTCAGAAAAAAATGCAGCCTCTCTTTTTTCAGATGATGTGACTTGATCCGGCCTAATGTGCCTGATTCTAACATGTTTCAAGGAGGGTCACTATTGTTCAGAAGTATTCCCCTTGATATCCACAATAGTATAAGCTCAGAGTGCGTTATATGTCCTCCAGAAGAAGTTACCAGTTTTTGTTTGGTAATGCTGCTCTTCGTGGAGATGAATCTCAGGGAACTCTTTATAAAATACGCATGAGTTTGCTTTCCGTCTTTAAGTGTGTAGCTCATAAAGGTTACTTTTGTCTAGTGAATATTTCAAATGGTAATAACTAACACTGAAATTAATACAATAACTCGGAAGAACACACGTGATCATGAAAAGGCACTCTAAACCATTACACTCGATGTAATGATTGTAATAGACCAGCAGATAGAGCCAACGACACGTGTAGTTTGCAGAAATGTTCTCAGTATGACGTCAACGTACTTTGTTTACTATGGAACTTATCCTTCCAAAAAAAAAAAAAAAAGCCATAACCGGCTTTGCGGCTGTGTTAAATTGTACACAGTTATTTAGAAAACGCATTGTATCCTAGCGTTAAACGTACCGTCACCTAACTTGACGTTTCTAAATGAGCCTGGCAATTTTAGCAACAGTAATGCTGTTTAAAATGGCTGTAATGTCAAATATTTTTTCATTATGCAAGTAGTGACTGTCCTGATGGCAGCATTATGTTGTTTGAATATAATCTGAAATGAGTGAAAAAAAGAGAGAAACAAATGTTCAGAAAGGTGGGGCATGTGCACGGACTGCTTGATGGGATCGGCCAGCAAATCTTAGCTTTCATGTTTATATATCTATATGTGTGTGTGTGTGTGTGTGTGTATATATATATATATATATATATATATATACACACACACACACACACACACACACATATATATATATATATATATATATATATATATATATAATTCTTTTGTAATCGCTTAAAATAATTTTTCTAAGAAAACTACTTTATTTATAAAGTTGCAGTCTGTTTGTTTTGCCATCATATTTAAAACTATGATGACTTCAACAGAAAAAAACACATTTTCTTTATAACATACAAATTTGACTGAATGTACATTCTGTAATACAGAGACACGCACGTTTCTATACATGCTGTTCATAGAACTCTGAATGTGCTTTCATTAGTTTATATGTGCTACCAAATTCAGCGACATCAAAAGAGCGCCTGTCTCTTAATTTATAACACACACACACACACACACACACACACACACACGCACAGACAAAAGAGAGAAGGAGATGCAGAACACAGTAGATTAGCTGTTAAAAATGCTGTCTGTGTGACTGGTTTTGAAGTCTGAATGCCCACTCTGTGTCATTGTGGGGTTTTGCCAGATGTTCAGATTTTCCTCTACATTCCAAAGATTGCCATAGACGAACTATAAGTGTTCCAAGTGGCCCATTGATGCTGCATCTTGTCCAGAATTAATTTCTCTGCTAATGAGTACCTGAATAGGCTCTGGATTCCTTATAACTCTAAACTGGATAAAGTGAATAATGGGAAAAGTAATGAATGGATAAGAAAAGTATAAAGAGCAAACCTCTCAACTTCTTAGCACAAGAAATCTGGCAAAAGCCTAAAATATGAGGACAAAGGCCCAAAAATAAGGACAGATTTTTAATATTACTCTTATAGGTTCATAGGTAGGTACTAGGCTATCTGCTCGAAGGCATTTTTAAGCTTAGCCAGAGTGTGTCGGCTTTTGCCGCCCCATTAATTAACTGAGCCTCTGTCAAGCAGAGCCAATGAAGTGATCCCAGGGGTGTATTTTCTGTTACCCATCATAGACCTAAAAATTTGGTAGAATAACAGCATTTGTCTTAGCTTGCCTTTTCTTTTTTTTTTACTCAAATATTTTTTTTATTTTGATTTAAAACATAATAATAATTGTTTACAATTAATAAATATTCAACTATATACAATATTTACATTTAGCCTGACAAATAGATTAAGATAACAGATCTATGTAAAAACAATGATGTTGATACATTATATTTAAATTATTGGGAAGAGTCTGATTCCAACTGCAAGGTGTCAATCAATGTCAAAACTTTTCTCCATGGGTTATTGACTAATGGCTTGGGATGGATTCTCAGTTCTTTGGTTCTAATCTCCATTAAAACATACTTGGTCAGTAGACATAAAAATTCCTCCTTGGTGGGCGCTGTGTTGGATTTCCATCTTCTGATTATATTTTTTCTAACTATTGCTAGTATAGTCCATATTAAATACAAATCCAATTTCTTCAAGTGAGGATTACTGATTACATTTAGTAAAATTAGAGATTTTGTCAAAATAAATGTATCTGTATAAAGAGCTTGTAAAAATGATTAGTCTCATTTCAATATGTTCTAATATTAACACAGTCATAAAAACATGGGACCAGTCTATGTTTGCTGATTCTTGGCATCTCCAGCATACATTATTACTTGAGGTGTTTAGCTTTGAAATTTTCTCAGGTGTTAAGAAGGATCTATGTAGATATTTCTATTGAAATATTCTCCAATATTGTCAATGAGATATTAATTTAACTGAGAGTAAGATATTTGTCTTATCTTCTATTGATAGGGGAGTCTGTATACCTTTAGTTAAATATTAACAATAGGATACTTTAGGAGCTGTCCTATCAGCAATTAATAAATCTTTTTTGTATTAGTGTTATTATAGATAATTTCAAAGAACCAAGATATAAATTTAGGGGTACTTTTATATTATGAATTGTTTACTATTCTATATAGCTCCTTAGAATATGTTAAAACACTCTGCAACATTAGCCAGTCATTAGGTGTTAATCCATAGGCTGAGATTAAATGTTGTGTTGCCAAGACTTGTTTTTTTTTTTACACAATGAAACCAGCATATTAAGTTCTTATTTCCCCATGAAGTAAAAATCTCTCTATGTACTTTATCAGGGAACTTTCTTGTAATACTGAATGTAGTTAATAATGCAAACCAAAGTTTTATAGCTATATTCATATTGACAGATTTCCTAAAGGCATCAAAATATGGTTTATTAGGTTTAATTTGGTTGATTTTGCTATATTATTTTGTAGATTTATACTCAAATAGTACCACATTCTATTATCTTTATCTGTAACTATAAGATTTTTTAATAAAGCATGTTCATTCCTTAGTATTATGGAATGTAACCATTTCCAATTACAAGAATATTTAGAATTTACCCAATCTATCTCAATTTTAAGTGGAGAAGCCCTTATGTATGTTTCAATGTCTAGAAATTTTAACACCCCCTCCCCCTTGTTCCCAGTGTCTGATATGATGAGAATATGCCACTCTATTTTTCTTTGGATACCATCAGAACTTTAAGAATATTGACGTAATTTCTTTAAGAAATCTTTTTTTTTTTTGGTAATAATATAAGAGCCTGGGCTATATATATTACTTTAGGTAGTAAGACCATTTTTATCAACTGCAGTCTGTCTTCAAATGTTATAAATATACTGTTCCATTTATTTAAAAATATTTTAATTGATTCTATAATGTTTGTATAATTGGTATTTAGAAACTCTACCATATTCTTACACAATACAATCCCCAAATAGTCCAATGTTGGAACTTGCTTACCAATAATATGATTTACAGATACTTGTACTTCCTGTTTTTTATTTAACAACAGGAACTTTGATTTTGATTTATTAAAGTAGAGACCTGAGAGTTTTTGAAAGTTTCCTATTAGTAAATCTACTTCATCCAATACTTCTTTAGAGTTAGGTAAAGCGAGAAGCATGTTATCAGTAAACAACTTTATTTTGGAACTATATTGATCATATACATCTATCCCTGTTATTTTTGAATTGCTACATATTAGAATTGCAAGAATTTCTATAGCCAATGCAAACAAGATAGCCGACATGGGACATCCTTGTCTAGTGCCTCTAATGATCTGTATGGCTTCAGAGGTAAAAGGGCCTATTTTCACAAATGCTAAGTTATTCTCATAAACTTTCTTTATAAATGTGATAAAAGAGAGAGGAAAATCAAATATATTCAAAATTTTAACAAGATAATCCCAGTTTAAAGAATCAAAGGCCTTTTCTATATCTAAATCAACTACCAATGCTTCTTGATTTTCTCTATTTAAATAATCAATTAATGTTAATATCCTTTTGATATTGTCCTGTGTTTATCTGTTATATATAAAACCCATTTGATCTTTATTAATTATATTGGACAGTGGGACTATCATTCTATTAACTATAATTGACATAAAGATTTTATAATCATTATTAAGCAAAGATATTGGTCTATAAGAATTGCAATAGTTAGGGTATTTATTTTCTTTTAAGATAGGGGTAATTAAAGAATATCTCCATGAAGTTTATTGCTAATGACTGGACTTCAAGAAAGGTTTTGTGTAGGAGAGAAGTTATAGAATTGGGAAATAATTTATACATTTCTATAATTAAACCATCTATCCCTGGTGCCTTATTACATTTATTTTCTTTAATACTGTCTAAAAATTCTTTCTGTGTTAAGGTCTAGCCTTAGCTCTTCAGAGATTTTTTTTTTAATATTGGGGGTTATATTATCTAGGTTGCAAATTTCATTTATATTTTTTATGGTGTTCTGCATAATGATATTTAAAAGCATCTAAAATGTCACCTATGTCTGAGGCAATCTTCCTTCTTCCTTCATATAATATGCTACCAGTATTATTAGTTTTTGATTGCATTTTAACTTTCATATACAGATTATGCAGATGTTTTGGAGAAGTAGCATAAGAGTTTATTTTTAATCTTTCTATGGCTAAGTTAGTTTTATGGGATAATATTTCATTATATTTTTATTGGCCTCTTCTAGTTTATTTTTGTTTTCTGACTCTCATAAATTCTTATTGGATTTAAGTAATACAAGTTGATTTTGTAATTCCTGTAATTCTGATTCCCTTTCTCTAATTTTATTTTTGTGCCAGCTGATGGTTTTACCATATATATAAGCTTTTAATGAATCACAAACCATAAGTACATTTGTTTCTGGTTTGTAATTAATCTCTAAGAAAAACTGAAGTTCAGAAGTTAACCAAGGTTTAAATTCTTTGATTTTTGTAATGTATGAAGGAATCCTGGAAGTAATAACTAACAATTTAAACTGTGTGTGAATTTCAAATACCAGGGAGCTATGGTCTGAAAATGGACATGGCTGTATCAAAAAATTAAAAATTTTAGTATATAAATCTTGAGAGACATATATTTTATCAATTCTGGTTTAAGTTCCGTGTCTGTAGTCTTGATGTGATTAAAGTAATGAATTAGATCCTATAGCATCATAAACATCTCTTAGTTTAAACGTCTCTATCCATTTTTTTTAATAGTTTAGCTGTGGATGATAGTTGGAGGATTTCTTATTTGTGGTTTCTATGACATCTGTAATACAATTCAGGTTACCTTCTACTATTATATTGCCTTTAAAGGTAGTTGTAATGAGGTCTAAGTGCTTCTTAGCTAAACCTACCCCCATACCAATATAAATTCACTAAAGTCCATATTCTGTTGTTGAATTTTAATATAACTATAGTTATGAGTCCATCCCTATCCACATATTTATAAATGACTTCTGGATTCAATGAGGTCTTTTTCCATAGTATTTTTACTCCTCTAGTCTTTGATTTATAAGAGGATTGAGCTAGTATTCTGTAATTATTAGGATCCCACTTAAATGTGTTTATTTTAAAATGGGTTTCTTGAAGAAAGACTACTTGAGCTTTGTTATATCTGTATATTCTTTATGTCTACACATATACATATTGAGAATCAGTTACTTTGTTTTTATTATTTTTTATTCCTTTTGAACCTACGTGCTTAAAGTATTTTATTTTTATTTTTTTGGTAATAAATTTTTCTATCAATCCGTGTGAGATCGATGTTTGTATCACCTACATAGAGTGATACGTGGGTATAAGGACAGCCTTCATTGTATTTGGAACAACGCTTTCAACATTGGACTTTGTTTTGTTTCAGCCTTTTGGTTGTGTGGTTACTACTTGAGCTTTATTTAGTTTTAGGTATCTCAATAAGGAAGAAAAATAGTGAGAGTACTAGCCACGATGTGTAGCGTCTTCTAGTTCCATAAAAACTCGGACAACAACAGCAATATAAAATCCAGTTTCAATTTATTGAAGGTAAAAAAGTATGATGAGCGCTTTCGCGTAGTGTGACCTACGCTTCTTCAGATAGTTTTAACAAAAACTGCTGTGCATTTAAATACTTAGTTACACGGGAAAATTCTGCTCTTCAAAGCAATGAATCAATTATTATAATGTGCTACTATCAAATGCATTGCAGTACTATTTAAAACTATTTAAAGTGCTACATAAAAAGCGCTTAGCTTTAATAAACAATAAGCAATATACAATTAGAATAATAATAAAAAATATATATGTATTTGTTTTTAGCAAACTTTCTTATATAGAATAATCAAATTAATAAACCTATATCATATAACAAATTATAATCGTTGGTATTTAGTATACAGCATATTGTTGTTCAAATTGTATAGCAACCTATATATTAATATTGTAAATATCTAATCAAATTGCTATATATTTATATTAAATATCTTTTTTAAATATATACACAAAGCTGAATATACAAATGTAAAGAACATGAAATACTTAGAATAAATATATATTATTAGTATACAGCATTAAAAACACACTTGAATTATAAATTGTCCGCATGTGACAGTTTGTGTGTATACCCCCAAAGCAAAACTATTTATTAAAAGGAACAAATAGAAAGCCATCTACCTAGATGTTATGGAATAGATTGTAAATATATGTAAAGGCTATGGTATATAAAATAGCTGTGTAGTAAATATATATATATTTGAATTAATAGGTCATGTGAATATGAATATAAATATAAATATAGCAGATGATATTATATAGATTAGGTCTAATATATAATCAACATTAATAAATATTTACTATATACATATTATATGACATCAAAAATACCAAAAAATGTGAAGAAAAGTGCTCACTTTCTCCCTTTCAAAATGGGCTTAATAGATAGGTAGTTATTGATACCTGGGGGCAAATGTGCAGCTAATCTTATAATCCATATGATTATAAGATTAGCTGCACATTTGCCCCCAGGTATCAATAACTACCTATCTATTAAGCCCATTTTGAAAGGGAGAAAGTGAGCACTTTTCTTCACATTTTTTGGTATTTTTGATGTCATATAATATGTATATAGTAAATATGTATTAATGTTGATTATATATTAGAACTAATCTATATAATATCATCTGCTATATTTATATTTATAATTATATTCACATGACCTATTAATTCAAATATATATATATTTACTACACAGCTATTTTATATACCATAGCCTTTACATATATTTACAATCTATTCCATAACATCTAGGTAGATGGCTTTCTATTTGTTCCTTTTAATAAATTGTTTTGCTTTGGGGGTATACACACAAACTGTCACATGTGGACAATTTATAATTCAAGTGTGTTTTTAATGCTGTATACTAATAATATATATTTATTCTAAGTATTTCATGTTCTTTACATTTGTATATGCAGCTTTGTGTATATATTTAAAAAGATATTTAATATAAATATATGGCAATTTGATTAGATATTTACAATATTAATATATAGGTTGATATACAATTTGAACAACAATATGATGTATACTAAATACCAATGATTATAATTTGTTATATGATATAGGTTTATTAATTTGATTATTCTATATAAGAAAGTTTGCTAAAAACAAATACATATATATTTTTTATTATTATTATAATTGTATATTGCTTATCATTTATTAAAGCTAAGCGCTTTTTATGTAGCACTTTAAATAGTTTTAAATAGTACTGCAATGCATTTGATAGTAGCACATTATCATAATTGATTAATTGCTTTGAGGAGCAGAATTTTCCCGCGTAACTAAGTATTTAAATGCACAGCAGTTTTTGTTAAAACTATCTGAAGAAGCGTAGGTCACACTACGCAAAAGCACTCATCATACTTTTTTACCTTCAATAAATCGAAACTGGATTTTATATTGCTGTTGTTGTCCGAGTGTTTATGGAACTAGAAGACGCTACACATCGTGGCTAGTACTCTCACTATTTTTCTTCCTTAAACTTGATTTTTTGGTGAGAGACCTATTTAGCAGTGGGTTTGCTTTCCTTTTTACTATACAGGTATCTCAATAAGTTAGATCTTTTGTTTGGATTCTTTAAGCCATTAGTATTTAAAGACACCAAAGTCAGTTCCATGTCAGGATTTTTTTTTTAGTTAAAAAGACAACAATGTAGTAATAAAATCCTAGATACGTAAAACTCTTTCTGTATAGTTACCTCTATGTTAATTAAATAGTTCCTAATTATCTTAATCAGCATTGTTTTTTCATGAGGTTTAATAATAAACATGTTTTGTCAGGCATTTTAAAACTAGAGAAAAAAAGAATAAATGCCTATTAACAAAACTTGCATATGTATAAATCTTAACTCACACTAACCATGGAATGAAGAGCATTCCTAGTCTAACAGACACAAATAAATCTGTTAGACTAACCTTTCTAACCACCTTCTTACTTTTGTCGAGTCCATAAAACAATAAATATTAAAGGAGAAAAATTTATAAATTAAGTAACCAGTAGTGTTTACTTTCATCCATTCAGACTTTAATTTCTGTTATAAATTAAGTTAAGTAAATCAACAACCAACAATTGTTATCAATGCATTATTGATGTGAAGGTGACCATTCAAAGAATACAAGAAACAAACAAGTATTTTATGAATTTAAGTTTCCAGATATAAGAACGTAAGCAAGTATAAGCATGGTTACTAGTCTGCCTTTATACATATTATTCATTCAGGCTATATGCTAAGTAGTCCTGTTACTTGAATGGTGTATAATTAACTAAATAATGAAACACATGGTCCAAGTTGTCTAAAGAAGTTCCTAGATTAATGTAGCCTATTTAACAAATCTATACAATATTTATGTTCCCATTTCTTTTGTTTATTAATTATAATCAAATGCAATTACCCAGAATAAAAGTAAAACAAAGTGTTTATATATAAACATGTGTAAACAATATCTAAAAGATAAATGGTATCAAAAGTTGTTATGACAACTCCATGCATTATACATATGACATTAGTGTATTTCTATCTTTATAAGGACTCTACTTAACTAAGTGATTGATTGTTGAATTGGTTGTTATTAGCAATTTTGTGCAGTTTTAACAGAGATAGTGAATAACATTATTATTTTATGTGAGCCTTTGGTATTAATATCAGCTTTCATTAGTGTCTGTTAAAGCGTATAACACTATGCGAGAGTTAGGTGCAGTTGTCTATGACTAGGACTCTGTGTGTTATATTGTTTCATGAAAATTAAAGTTTAAGCAGCACTGTTTCAACTTCACAGTTACATTTTAATAAGGTGAACCCATGGCTTATCTATTTGCACCTTTTGTCATATATTAAGCATGAATTATTGTCTGTGATATAGAAAATGAATCTGACAAAACTTTAAACATATTATAACTTGTAAACACATTTCCTGATTCATGCATTAAAGGAAGATACATCACAGATTGTCTAAAAGTAATTTTATGCACTCCTATGTATTACTTGTTTTAACCCAGATAAATATGAGTCTGTGCATATCCTGTTATTTTTCAGATTTTATGAATCTTCCACTTTTTACTTATTTTATGGACATTGCTTGGAGACATAAATATATCTCTAATTTAAGAGAAAATGTTAGTAACTTTACTGAGTAGTGTAAAAAAAGTATAATAGTGTTGCATGTCCTATTATACATAGTGTCATCTCTTTTAAACATAACACCATCAGCATCACTAAATACTTTTAAATCGCTTTCACTAGAGGAGAAGCACTCTGTACCCTAACAACCAATCTGGGAGTCACTTCCTTCAATTCGCATTACTTTTATAATCTGAGCTCTGTGACATATGAGTGGAAGACAGACTGACACATATGCTGTCTCGAGCATTGAAAAAAATGTCACCACTTTAAGTTTGATGTATATGATTTCCCACTCAGCTAACACCAAAACACATATTCCTTCACTTCAACCCCTTCTCGTGAGAGTCTCCCCATCAATCAACCCCACCTATGGACACTGAACCCGAGAACCAGAATCACTGTCCAACAAACCTGACATCTCCCTCTACACAAGCAGTCCATCCCTCCACATATCACAAAATGAAACAAACCCAGCCAAATGTCCCAACAGCATAACCTGTTTGTTTATTCAGCACTATATATGAAGGAGGCTCACTTCTTTAGCTCCAGCTATCATGGGGAATATTAGGAGCATACATTTTCATAGTTTACAACAGCATCTCTGCCCCAACCACTGTCTCAGACCTACACATAGGCACCTATCTTCCAAGTTCCTTCCCCTCTTACCAATGCCAGCCATACTCTCTAATCTTTTATTTATTAAATCAGATGCAGAAAGTTTACCTCTCAAATGGGTAATCGCATTTCAAGCCAAAGCTTTAAACCAAACCCACTACTATTATAATACTTTAGATAATCAAAGAAGAACAAAAATGGATGTACAGAAATCACAATGCACTCGCCTGCTGCATCTCACACAGAGCAAAGCCCAGTTTATGAATCACAGGCAAAAAAAGCATAAAAAGTTAGCTAATTAGACTCCATTTTAATCGGGGACATGCATCGTTTGAAACAAGATTCACTGCCAGACGTAGTGATCTCTAAAAGGTAATCCTACATATTAGTAACTAACAAGCATTTACTAGGATTAAGGCACTTTATTTAATTACTGAAAGTTATTGGTCGCAAGAGCAGATCTTGCATAGTTTAAAACTGGAGTAGATTTTTTTTTCTTTTTTCCAATAACTCCGTTATTTAGCTATTAAATATTTTAAACTTGGGTATGACCGTATAGAAATAACTATTTATCCATAACACTCAAAGCTGTATATATGAGTTGAAATGAAAAAAAAAAAACAAGATTTATAAACTTGTCACCCTTTTTAAATCATGAAGTATAAGACAGTTTACTATTTAACTTTACTACAAAAGTAATTCTATTATTTACATTGCTATTAATGGGATAGAACCAACATATTTCCTTTCTTTTTTTCTTTCATTTTGTATATATATATATATAAACACTTACATGACATACCTTGTTTGAAATATCAGATAAACACATTATGTATTCCAGTCAAGTTGCAGTAGATAGTTTAATTTAGCAGGGACAGCAATTTTTGATTCAGTTTTTTGCTTTTTCTTTTTAACATCAGTCCAGGAAGATTTGTCTGTGAGCCTTTTCAATGAAGGAGCTGTCCAATCCATATCTTCAGGTATATATATAACATTACTGATTTTAATTAATGCAGTGGCTTCTTCTAAGTTGTTGAAAGTCCTCATTTCATTTAGGTGTAAGATTTTAATTTTGGCAGGAAAGGCAAGTTGAGTTTTGATGATGTTTTGCTTTGGAAGCTTTATTAGTGGCCATACTTTTCTCCCCTGTTCCAAGACTGTGACAGAATAGTCATTGTCAAACCTTATTGGGTTTTGATTAAATTTTAAAGGGCTCTTTCTCCAGGCTGTCTTTAGTACACGTTCTTTGTCTAAATAAGATAAAAACTTTATAACAATTGATCTAGGGGGGAGTAGATGATAAAGTTCATGCTGGTCTTCCTAAAGCTGTGTGAGCTCTCTCAATGCCAAATGAGAAACCCCCTTTTAAGTCTAAGACTTCTGGAATCCATTTATTTAAGAAAATTATGATATTTTCTCCTTTAGCTCTTTCAGGGATGCCAAATATTCTTATGTTCGATATCCTCTCCCTGTTTTCAAGGTCATCCACTTTGTTTAGAAGCCAAATATTTTGTTTGATAAGTAGTTCCTTCTGTGTTTCCTTTTCTTTGAGTTTTCCTTAAACGTCATTCAGGGTGGTTTCTATGTCAGTTATTTTAGATTGATGTTGCTGAATGAGTTCTTTAAGTGTATCTGTTTGTTTTTTGACAATTTTCCTTGAAATTTGTTAGATTTTCCTTAAAGTCATCCATCTTTAATGACAGTTCTTGTATTGCAGTAGTTACCAGTTGTAGTTATCTTTTTATAGCCAAGTCAGTGTGTGAGAATTATTCAAAGTACTCATCTCCACAGTTAAAATCTTCTCCTTTGTAGTTTGACAGGAAAATATTCACCTAAATCTACCAAAGTTTCTAGTTATATAGTTTATACTTTCATCTATCAATTCTGAATGTTTTTGTTGAAAAAAAATATCTGTATTTTATATTAGTTTTATGGAGCTCTGAAAATCTGCTGCTTTCAGTTAGCCATTCAGGCTCCACCCCCATTCAATTAGCTTGCATTTTTGAAGGAAATGAAGTCTGAAACTCAAATGTATGACATTCTTTAGTTATTTCAGTCCTCAGTGATTTGCTAGAAAACCACAAGGCAAACACAAGTTACTCATTACTCATACCACTAAAAAGACTTCTTTATTATCAAGATAACCTCTTTCATCTTAATTTATTTAAATACTTCATCAGATAAAACCTTTCTTAAAAGAACCATTTTTAAATACTCTTTAAGATCACATGACTGCCAAGCCCCCATTGAACACATTCAAAAATGTAAAGTACCATTAAACTATTTTATACATGTCAAAATAATGCATAAATAGAATCAACTTTTTTATAAACATTCTAAAAATTAATTACTACATTCAGTAAATATAAAAAATGTATACAGAAATACTAGTGCCTTGTTTCCTTGAATGATCCTTTACTGTTGACCAGAGTAAACTATCTCTGATGTACCTTTAATTTTAATAAACAAGAAACAGATACTTCATTTAATCTGGGCCAATGTCCAGCATTTAAGTGAAGTTGCCAGTATTATTCTTTCCTCTCGAGATGTAGTGTCCATGTACCCCCTCTTTAGTTTGGTACCATTCTCTCCAGTATTGTGAATTTATAATGGTGCCCTTGATTTGCATATAGGTGTTTAAACAGAGTGTTAGTTACTTTTTCACTTCTAATCTTATAAGTGTGTTCATATATTCTATCTTTTAACTTTTGTTCAGTCTTACCCACATAGAAACCAGGGCACGTTTGTCATAACGCTACATATGCTATGCCTGACGTATTACAGTTGTACCTCCCTTGCACTTTAAAACACTGGTCATTAATAAAAAAAGTTTCCCCAATGTCAATACATTTGCATTAGCTGCAACATCCGCATTTACTCATCTTACCATTTTGAATAAAACAATTATCATTTACAGTTTGACATAAATTCTCTAGATTTCTCCCTTTTCTATAAATAATTATTGGTCTTTCCCCATCTTCCCCTTAAACATTTTGTCATCATTCATTATAGTCCAGCTCTCAGATATAATCCAATTAATTATCTTACTATGCACTGTATAAGTAGTAATAAGGGAGTTCTTATAATCCCTGTTTTTATATGCAAATTTTGATCTTTTACTAATTCACTTTTATCCTTTTGATCATCTAAAATAGGGACGAAATGTTTATTTTCCATTGTGTTTATTTATTTATTTATTTATTTACATCTTTATTTATTTATTTTACATTTTATTTTATTTTACATTTGTTTACTGGGAAAGTCTGACTGGGATAAGACCCATTTTCAACGGAGGCCCAGAAAAAAAAGCTCCACATACAGAGATTATACAAAAAACTTATACAAGAAATTATACAAAAAAAATATACAAGACATACAGTACACCAGAAATTACATTCTATATTCTAACCTCGTACATCGGGATCTCCACAAAGGTTTCCAGGTATCTCCTTTTCCTAAACATTTCTTTTATAAGATGACATTCATCTAAGAAATGCTAATTCAATGAGGTCATACGTGCTGCTCACACAAACTGACCCTTGACGACTGCTCTTTTTTGAGTCATAGTCTGAGAGCTAGTGTAATGTAAGAAAGCATTCAAGTAGGTTGGCCTTCTATAAATCCTAGAGATGCAACCCTTGTTTATACCATTCTTGGATAACCAAATACGCTATAAGTATGCTATACTGTTTTCCCCCACTTCATGTGTGAAACTCAGAAAATTAGCAGTTCTATTTATGTATTCCAGAAACAATGGAATCTTTTCTCTACCATCATTCCGCACAATAAAAATGTCATCAACATACCTAATATACAACCCACATGACTTCAGGAACTCATTATTGAGTAGAAAATTATTTTCCCACTCAATCATGACCATGTTCGCAAATAAGGAACCACAAACTGATCCCATTGCCACACCTTTTTGTTGTAAAAAATACTGACCCCAAAGAATATATAGTTGCCTTTTAGTACAGTTTCCAATAAGTCTTCATAAAGATTAATTTTTTTCCTGTGTTACCCCTTTTCTAAATAAGTAATTAGTGAAGCATTGAACTCCAATATCATGTGGGATAACTGTGTATAAGTCTTTAACATCTTATGTAACAAAAATATAATTATCATTGAATTAAAGACTCTCAGTTTTACTCAAAAGATCCCATGAATTTTTGCAGATGAACGGCTCCTGCTGCACATACATTTTCAAATTTTCATCCAAATATTTGGCACAAGAGTATGTGATAGAACCACAAGTATCAACTATTGGGTGCATCAGGGGGTTATTTAAAACTTTATGGATTTTTTGGCATGCCAAACATTGTTGGTACCATGGGACTTACTACATTCAAATAGTTAAACTACTGAACACTAATTCAATACTCTATAAACATATCATTTAGCTGAACTTGAATTGTTTATATACACAATATTTAATTCATTCTTAGAGACTCACCTATATGTGTCATCAAGTAAAATCAAAAACATCATATCCAAATAATCAGCTTTATCCATCAGGCTAATTAGCCTGCCCCCCCTTATTGATCTTCATTACTCTAATATCACTAGATTTAATTTGTTCAAACGTGTTCCTTTCTTTTTTGTGACGTTATAAGTATAATATCTCTTATTACTGTTACTTAAAACATTCCTTAAATCAAGTTCACATACCTTTTTTGAACAGTTGTAGGACTGGATGTAATCGGGGGGGGGGGTTAAACATGCTAGAAACCCTTAAGCTTGGCATTGCAACAGATAAATCATTAAACATTACATTAAAATTCAATTTTCCTCACAAACAGTTTAATGTCCATCAGAGTATTTGTAATGTTAGCTTTTTTGTTGGCACAAAGGACAGTCCCTTAGCAAAAAAGTCCACACATTGTGCATCAATATGATACAACATACAATTGTCCACTTTAAAATTCCCTACAGTATTGGTCACAATAGTGCACAGCTGTTACTTTCATTTTTGTCTGTGAGCACATCAATTTGACTTAGTACTGATTAATTATCCTTAAGCCACAATTATGCCACACTCGTCTGCCATGTTGGGAGGTGGGGCTGGATCCTGCTCTCTCTATTTGTCCCTGTGGTTCCTTTGCTTTTCCTTTATCTGCTCCAAGCAGCACAACGGGGGAAACTCCAAAGGGTTATTATTAAAAGATTCCTTGTTAATTTCTAGCCTATTCTCATTATTCTGATGAACATCAGTTGAATTATGTCCATTATATTTCCTACCCCAAATGTGTGATTCTGGTGGGTTGGGGTAAGCTTTATCATTAAGGTAGTCATTTCTATATCTTTCCAGTTTCTTAATTTTCCCTCCTTCTTATTTTTTGAATCTGTCCATCAATACTAGAAACAATGTGACGATATTCCAAACTATACTGGTTCATAGCTCTCAACCTCTTAGAGCAAGAAATCTGGACAAAGCCATTAATAAAAGTGGGATAAAGACTAAAAAATAGGGACAATTTTTAAACCTTGCTTTTACAAACTTAGAAAGTTGATAGGATAACAGGATTTGCATTAGCATGACTTTTCTGAAGGGTATAAAGTCTGAAACTCAAACGTCTGTCATTATTTTCTAACTTCAGTCTTTAATGATTTGCCACTAATTTTCCAGAAAACCACAATTTTATGAAAAATGGACCAAAAATATGACGCAAAAATCTGTACAGCTGAGAGGTATGCTGGTCATACATTAAGTCATTAGGGATCAGATTATCCAAAATATTAATGTCCATAATAATCAATTGGTTTAACATTATACTTTACCTGCAGTTCCATGTATTCACAACTGTGCCTATCAAATAATGTTAGTAAGTCTTTATGGAGCACTAAGTTTTTTTTACCAGACCTGTGGGTTATCACCACATTCTTAGGCCCTTAGGAACTCTACTGGTTTTAATTGACTCAATAAAGTATGCGATCTCCAACTGCAACTTTCGTATTTTCAATAGAGTATAATCATACTCACTCAGTCATTCGCTCAAGATTGTTCCACTGTAATGTTCCATTACCAAATACATGTTCTGCTGTAGCCATTCATTCAGCACTGGTATACTACCACTATACAAGTGACCACCCTCCATATTAAAAACAGGCTGGTTGGATACATTATTACACACTGTAGCCACTGCTACCTCAGGCCTTCTCATTCACTGGGTTTGGTACACTTCATTTCCTCACCTGCTCTTGCTGACATAATGTTAGGTGAAATTTCATTCATCCACCACGTAAGCTGTTGTACTAGTTATGTAAGATTTCCCACCATTCCATGCAATTCATTAATAATCAAGTCAGGATACAAGGGCTGTGAGCCAGTACCAGCACCCAAGGTCATTGCGTTAAGCCAAACAAGCACAAACCAAAACACAGAAAAAACATGACAAAAAATGAAATAGTAAAACCACAAGGCACACATGTGTAACTCATCACTGATACCAGTAAAAGACTTCTTTACTATCAAGATAAACATTTTCATCCTTTTACTCTTAAGATCACATGACTGCCAATCCCCCACTGAACATATTAAAAAATTTAAAGTGCCATTAAACTATTTTATACATATCAAAATAATAACATTGAGGAAACTTTTTTGATTAATGACCAGCGTTTTAAGGTGCAAGGGAGGTATAACTGTAATACATCAGGCACAGCGTATGTAGCATTATGACAGACGTGCCCTGGTTTCTATATAGATAAGATGGAGTGGAAGTTAAGGGATAGAATATATGAAAACACTTATGAGATTAAAAAAGAAAAAGTAAAATAATGCTTTGTTTAAACACATATATGAAAATCCAGGGCACTATTTTAAATTCACTATACTGGAGAGAATGGTACCAAACATAAGAAGGGGTCCATGGACACTAGATCTTGAGATGAAAAAATTATACTGGCAACTTTGCTTAAACCCTAGAAGTTGGCCAGGTTTAAGTGAAGTATCATCTATTTCTTGTTTATTAAAATTAAAGGTACTTCAAAGTTAGTTTATTCTGGTTAATAGAAAAGGATTATTCTAGAAGGCAATGATACTGCGGTGGTGGTGCTGCGGTAGTGTTGTCGCCTCACAGTTAGACGTTGCACATTCGATTCTCAGTTAAGAGCGTCTTCTGTGTGTCGACATGTGTGAATGGGCATTCCTTCGTTGAAGGTTGTGCATTAGGCCCGGCAAGCCAGCACGTAAAAATCTACTGCCAATCATTAGCGGACCAGAGTTCCGCTGTGGCGACCTCCTAACCAGGAAAAGCCAAAAGACAGTTATTCTAGAAGGCAATGCACTAGTATTTTTTGTATATTTATTGGATGTAGTAATTGGGCAGCTGTGGTGGTGCAGCGGTTAGCATTGCCACCTCACAGCAAGAGGTTCTCCGGTTTGATCCTCAGCTGGGGTGCCTTCTGTGTGGAGTCTGCATGTCCTCCCTGTGGTCATGTGGGTTTCCTCTGGGTGCTCCGATTTTCTCCTACATCCCAAAGACATGCTGTAGATGAATTGGATACTCTAAATTGGCCCTAGGCATGAGTGTGTGTGTGTGTGTGTGTGTGTGTGTGTGTGTGTGTGTGTGTGTGTGTGTGTGTGTGTGTGCGCCTTCCGTGGAAGGTTGGGCACTGGACTGGCAACTCAACACTGTAAAACTCCACTGCCAATCATGAGCAGACAGGTGATCCACTGTGGCAACCCCTAACCGGGAAAAAGCCGAAAGAAGAAGAAGAAGAAGAATTTAATGTAGTAATTGATTTTTTAGAATGTGTCTGCAAAAAAAAAAGGTTGATTCTATTTATACATTATTTTGATATGTATAAAATAGTTTAACGGCACTTTAAATTTTTGAATATGTTTGCTGGGGACTTGGCAGTCATGTGATCTTAAGAGTATTTAAAATGATTTTTTAAAGAAAAGTTTTATCTGATGACTTCTTTAAATGAATTAAGATGAAAGCACTTATCTTGATAATAAAGAAGTCTTTTTAGCGGTATTAGTGATGAGTTACATGTGTTTGCCTTGAGGTTTTACTAGTTTGTTTTTTCTCATGTTTTTCTGCATTATAATTTTCCAAAAAACTACAAATTTTATGATGAATATGCCAAAAATATGAGGGAAAATTTTGGACATTCTGCAAAGATATGAACATTTGAGAGGTATGATAAATAGTTGTTGACAGATGTTATCAGAAACCACCAAAAAAAAAAATGAGCAGTGTATTTGTTCAGTTTTAGTATCCAGTCTATCCATTTCAGGATTGCATAACAGACACAAACACAGACAGACATACACACTCAGATGACTTGAGCATTGCAGACAACTGCATATCACAGGAATGTGAGAGGAAACAGAAGCACCCACTGCAAACTAACATAGAAACAGGGAACAAGTGTAAACCCTGGACAGAAAGCACCACAACTGTGAACCAACACAGAGAAATTAGTGCCATGAAGAAAAAATGTTACAAGCTGCATCACTGTGCTACCCTAGGAGGAAAATGATATTTCTGTAACAGGCACCTGTAACAGAAAGAATAAAAGAAATATGTAGTCAGAAGCTCAGAGCTTGGTAGCATATACAAACTCAGGGCATATATTTCCTGTAACACACACCTGTAACAAAAAGAATAAAGGAAATATGTAGTCAGAAGCTCAGTGCTTGGTAGTATATACAAACTCAGGGCATATATTTCCTGTAACACACACCTGTAATACAAAGAATAAAAGAAATATGTAGTCAGAAGCTCAGAGCTTGGTAGCATATACAAACTCAGGGCATATATTTCCTGTAACACACACCTGTAACAGGAAGAATAAAGGAAATATGTAGTCAGAAGCTCAGAGCTTGGTAGCATATACAAACTCAGGGCACATATTTCCTGTAACACACACCTGTAACAGAAAGAATAAAGGAAATATGTAGTGAGAAGCTCAGTGCTTGGTAGCATATACAAACTCAGGGAATATATTTCCTGTAACACACATCTGTAACAGAAAGAATAAAATAAATATGTAGTCAGAAGCTCAGAGCTTGGTAGCATATACAGACTTAGGGCATATATTTCCTGTAACACACACCTGTAATAGAAAGAATAAAGGAAATATGTAGTCAGAAGCTCAGAGCTTGGTAGCATATACAAACTCAGGGAATATATTTCCTGTAACACACACCTGTAACAGAAAGAATAAAGGAAATATGTAGTCAGAAGCTCAGAGCTTGGTAGCATATACAAACTCAGGGCATATATTTCCTGTAACACACACCTGTAACAGAAAGAACAAAGGAAATATGTAGTCAGAAGCTCAGAGCTTGGTAGCATATACAAACCCAGGGCATATATTTCCTGTAACACACACCTGTAACAGAAAGAATAAAGGAAATATGTAGTCAGAAGCTCAGAGCTTGGTAGCATATACAAACTCAGGGCATATATTTCCTGTAACACACACCTGTAACAGAAAGAATAAAGGAAATATGTAGTCAGAAGCTCAGAGCTTGGTAGCATATACAAACCCAGGGCATATATTTCCTGTAACACACACCTGTAACAGAAAGAATAAAGGAAATATGTAGTCAGAAGCTCAGAGCGTGGTGGCATATACAAACTCAGGGCATATATTTCCTATAACAGACACCTGTAACAGAAAGAATAAAGGAAATATGTAGTCAGAAGCTCAGAGCTTGGTAGCATATACAAACTCGGGGCATATATTTCCTGTAACACACACCTGTAACAGAAAGAATAAAGGAAATATGTAGTCAGAAGCTCAGAGCTTGGTAGCATATACAAACTCAGGGCACATATTTCCTGTAACACACACCTGTAACAGAAAGAATAAAGGAAATATGTAGTGAGAAGCTCAGTGCTTGGTAGCATATACAAACTCAGGGAATATATTTCCTGTAACACACATCTGTAACAGAAAGAATAAAATAAATATGTAGTCAGAAGCTCAGAGCTTGGTAGCATATACAAACCCAGGGCATATATTTCCTGTAACACACACCTGTAACAGAAAGAATAAAGGAAATATGTAGTCAGAAGCTCAGAGCGTGGTGGCATATACAAACTCAGGGCATATATTTCCTATAACAGACACCTGTAACAGAAAGAATAAAGGAAATATGTAGTCAGAAGCTCAGAGCATGGTAGCATATACAAACTCAGGGCATATATTTCCTATAACAGACACATATAGCAGAAAAAAATTAAAAAACAATTTAAAAAAGTCAGTGGCTCAGAGCTTAGTAGTATATGTAAACTCAGCGCTGCTGTACAGGAAAAATATCCTACCTATAGCAGACACCTGTACCAGCAAAGATTAAAAAAAAACAGCAGCTCAAAGCTTAGTAGCATATGTAAACTTGGTGATGCTCTACAGGAAAAAAATATGTTTCCTGTAGCACCCACCTGTAGCAAAAGACTAAAAATAGGAATTAAAAAAAAAACACTCAGCAGTTCAGAGCTTAGTCACAAATGTAAAGTCAGTGCTACTGTACGGGGAACATGATGTCTTGTAACAGGCTTCTGTATCAGAAAATAATTTAAAAAGAATAAAAAAGTCAGCATCTCGGCATTTGATAATACCTGTAACTCATGAGAACATATTCAGAGGAAGATGAAAGAGTATGTAAAGGAAGCTGTCAAGTCTTTCTGTGTTATAGTATGAACATTCAGTCAAACATGTCTGGTATAAAGAGAAAATATCTGTTTTCTGTTTATTTTAAATCAGCATGGTTTTATTATTTTAAATCGGCACAGTTTTATTATTTTAAATCAGCACGGTTTTAAATATGGTGACAGAAGAAGCTGCAGCTTTGTAATTGAAGCAATTTTCTTAGACAAATGATTTTAAATAGTTACTCAACAATTCAGATCCAAGTTTACTGGAATATCATTTTTGGATAAAATGTACATGTAATGAAATTTCTAGATTTTTAAAGCCACTATATGATGTTTTTCTTTTAATGTAATGTCTTCTTTAAATTTGTACAACTGCAAATTTCATTGGAGGGCTTACCAAACAGTACATGTTTTGATGAACAACATTTATCGCCTGGGATATGCAAATAAAATGCACAGTTGTTTTTACATCATTCTGCACTGTCAGCATGAGTCCCCCACTCATTACAAAATAACCCCTACAGACTTACATACAATTGACTGCATGTCACATGATACCAAAGAGTAGGAAAACAGGCATCTGTTGATGTTACACTGCTGTAAACAGCTTCTAAGCAGACAGACACAAAAGAGTTAACATCATGTCTTAATTACTTAGTGCTTTGAAACATCTTGCTTCTGATTATGTATATGATATAGGTAATGCTTTGTAGATCCTTGTATAATCAGCAGGTGAAAATGCCCATCAGTCTAATTTATCCCCCAGCACCCCACCTCGTACGAAAACCATTCTGCTCACTCAGTGATGGACACTGATTATTATGACGTGCTGCAGGGCTGTAATAAATAAAAGGACATTGCAGAATGGACATCAAGCATGAATACTAAGATGGGTTCATGTCATGTCTCTCTCTCTGTCTCACTGTCACACTTTGATGCATATTCCAGATAACAATGCAACTGGTGAGCAATATGCAGAGGATGTACTGGGCTTTCATACATGGCATGGTATTAACATTAGAGGTTTAAAGGTGGGACATGTAATTAAATATATAGTAACAGGAACTACTTTACAGCCAGTTATACAAATCAATAAAACAGAATTTGTCAAGTAATAAGAATCATAACCCAGATTCTACTGAGAATTCAGAATGGTAAAGCATGATACACTGTGTCTGATTTTCTGATCTTGATACATCGTATATAAAATGCACTGACTTAGAGAAAACAAAGACGCAATAATATGTCATGAGTTTTCATGTGTTTGGCAAAGCAGACAGTAAAGTTAAAATAACCCCAGCCACGGAGAAATGGGAATGTTGCTGATTCTGCTACAAGTAAAAACATGTGAACTATGTTTTACACTGAGCATAAATAATTTTTTTTATTCATTCATTTGAATCAACATCCCACCAGGCCACCAGTGCCTCTTATTCTCAAAACACTGGTTCATTCAGTTTCCCCACCTCTCCATCCATCTTTTACATATCAACCACTCATTACACTCCCTTCTTATCCCTACCTCACCATCACTCTCCCGATCCTTCCCTAAAATATGATAGGAACATTGAAAAAAAATCATGAAAACAATAATCTATATAGCATCTAAACTATCTCTCAGTGGAAATGCACACCCTAATCTTGGTCCACCAACTACTAATATCAACGCACCCGCCCCAAACCTCAGTCACCCTCATACCATACTACAACTCCCTAGGACAGCTGCTGACCTGTTGTTACTAAATATAAATATAAGAAGCATTTATAAAAAAAATCCATGATCTACACACCAATTTTTCAGTATATTCACCAGATATTGTCCTATTAACTGAAACATGGCTAAAACCAGACATTACTAGTAATGAAATCTTGGTACCAGCTTATAATATCTTACTCAATGACAGGAAAACCAAAAAGGGAGGCGGCATAACAATATTATTTAAAAATCAGCTTAATCTTTAGACTTTGGATATAACCACCCCTACTTTTGACAATGCTGAAGTAATTCTTACCAGACTAAAAATTAAACCCAAAAACTTATTAACATAATTGGATGCTACATCCCACTCAGAAACAACATATCCAGTCTATAGAACTTACTGTACTGGGCCTCCGATGCTGTTCCACATTAAACTATCATTCTGGAGGACTTTAACTTGAATTGGCTAACTTGTAACTCTCATAATCCCATAATTACATCAACCTCCATGGATTTACTCAAATCATCCAATCTTCCACAAGAACTGATAAATCATCCAGGAGACAATAAATCCTCAACTGGATATTGATAAATAGACCAGTCCAATCCTTTCATTCTGGCTGCCTACCAGGCAGCCTGAGCGACCACCTACCAACCTTTATACTAAGAGTTCATACATGTCTGGCTAAACTTACTGCTTACCAGCTAATAAGAAACAAAAGAAACTTTAACCCTATTCACTTCATTATGACTCTAAAAAGTTGCAACTAGGAACCACTCAAGCTACTCAACCTTGAAGAAGCAGTTCAATACTTTAATTCTACCTTCTTAGACATCTTGAACTCATATGCTCCTCCCAGAACTATCAGAATTAAATCCAATTTTGCTCTCTGGCTTAGTAAAGAAACAAGATCTCTGCTGAAAACTAGAGATAAAGCCTGGGACCAATAGCATAAAAACTAGATACCAAGCCTCTAAGCAAACATACCTAGAGCTAAGAAATAAAGCAAAGAAAACAGTAAAATTAGACAAGATTTACTACTGCCACAATTTACAAATCAAGCACCAAATCAACCCTCAAAATTTCTGGACAGCCATTAATAACATACTCCTTTCAGGTAAACCTAGTGCGTCTTCCACAACCACTACAAACTCCTCAGAGAATATAGCTACCCAATTTAATAAATACTTCACGGAATCCATTCTAGCCCTATCTAACCTTCAGCACTCCCCCTTTTCCAAGGAACTACCAAAGTCACATAATAACAACAACAACTTTACCTTACAACCTGTCTTGGTGGACATGATTAAAAAGCTACTTAAAAAGCCCACAACATTATCCACAGATAAACTACCAGCTGATTTTCTGAGAATTGCTGCTGATGTAATCACCTACTCAGTAGTCATTCTTATTAACAGATCCATATCTGAAAATCTAGTTGACAGAACTGATCAATTGTCACCCTATTGCTATTCTTTCCCCTCCATCCAAAATTCTAGAGAGCTGTATACATACAGAAATCATGGAATACCTAAATACACACAAACCTCTGTCAAATGCACAACACGGCTTCCGTCCTTTTCATAGCACCTCTAATGTCTTTCACTAATACAGTAAACAACCACAGAAACAGTGGAACATTTGTATCTGCAATCTTTCTTGACCTTTCTAAGGCCTTTGACATGATCACACAGCAAACTTATTAATGTTCGTTCTGATCTAAATATCAGTGAACCCTCTATTGCCTGGTTCCAAAGCTATCTATCAGGCCAACAGCAGGCAGTGCAATGGCAGCAGGACCTCTCTCCCCTACTCCCAGTTAGTCTAGGAGTTCCCCAAGGCTCCATTCTATGACCCCTACTGTTCTCTATTTTTATTAACATACATACTTTTACTCTACGTGCTTCAGGTCATCCAGTATGCAGATGATTCCACACTAATATGTGCCGCTTCTTCCCTTCAAGAACTCCATTCACAAACACAAGCTTCCTTTCTCTCTGTCAAAGCATGGCTTACTAATTCCCAGCTAATTCTGAACCCTAATAAAACCAAACTACTGCTCTTCCTACCTACAAGATACACATCACCTACTCTGCCATTTAATGTCATATCAAAGAATAAACTATTATCTCTCCTGTCACTCACACCAAAGTGCTTGGGGTAGAGATTGAGGGTCTATATTTGATCAGCAAATGCTTAAACAAGCAAACGCTGATTGATCGACCTTATTTTAGCGAAAGTTAAAAATATCAAAGCAACAGAAACTCAAATTTTTTCCTAGGGAAATAATTTGGTTGTCTGTTTCTGTTGCTTCGGTATTTTCAGTGCTGTGGTGGAAAGTTACGGGTCGGATTCAAGTAAGTGTACGATTGTGTGGATGTGAGTGTTAGGGTGGGTTAGGTGAGTTAGGGTTAGGGCTCAGGTTAGGTATGTGTGCGATTGTGTGGACGTGAGGGTTAGGATGGGTTTAGGTGAGTTAGGGTTAGGGAGCGGGTAAGGTGAGTGTGCGATAGTGACGGACCTTAGGGTTAGGGTTTGGGTTAAGGTAAGTGGATAGTTAGTGGTGTGTGCATAGTTTAGTGTAGGGTTAGGTGCCAGATTTTAGGTGTATGTGTGTGGATTTCTGTTTGTTTGGTGTGCTTGTGTTGTGTGTATGTGTTTTGTATCAGCGATTTTTTTCCCTAGGAAAAAACTCACTGATCTGACAGTTCGAGATTGTAAGCTTTCGCTTACATAAGGTCGATCAATCTGCGTTCGCTTTTTTAAGCGTTCGCTGATCTAATATAGACCCGAGATTGATTGTAATATGAAATCTGATATCCACATCTCCCATGCCATAAAGAAGGTTCACAAAAAGCTAGGTGTTCTATACAGAAATAAGCAATTTCTTAACAAAAAACACTAAGGCCACAAATGCACATACACACCTCATCTCAACAATTCTCAATGCTTCTCCACTTCTCACTAATCTTAGAAAGACTGATGTAACAAAACTCAGTCCCTGTTACAACAAAATTGCCAGGTTTGCCACAAATTCTCCTTATAGGTCACATCATTACATAGCCCTAAAGCAGCTTAACTGGCTAGAATTACCTCAATTCCTCCTCTACAACCAGCTTACACTAGCCCATAAAATTATGTATCACCCTGAGAAAACCCCAGCACTATAAAATCTACTAGTAATAGGGTTTTGCACTCCAGTAATAAACCCCTCTTAGGTGTAACTAAAGCCAATAATACAGTTGGTGTATCCTTCTGAAAATTTATAGCTAAAACTGGAATACTCTGCCCACTAACATATCATTTACATCCTCCTTAATACAATTCTAATACTAAAAGCTCACCTAGCTGATACACGGCTCTGTTCTTGTGCCAGTCCTGGCTAGTCTGTATCCTTAACCTCGTACACTATCCACACCTCTTTTCCACAACTCTACTGCAAACTTACTAGCCAGCAATTTGATTGTTTTATTTCTCTACTTCCACTCATATCATTTACATAATGCAGGTTACACTATTACTTCTTGTGTAAACAAACATTTGTGTAATGTCTTCTGATTCGCTGACATATGATATATTGGAACTATTCTACATCTCTCTCTTTGGGGCATATGAATCACAGCATGTAAAGTGTAGTATATTTGGATTGATGATGGAATCTTTTTCTTCACATCTGCCTATCTTCACAAAACCATATTTTTCAGCAATTTTGCAGCTGCATGTCTTGTTCAGTACTGCAGACCTATTTCTATAGCAAAGTGTCAGATCCACTAAATAACATTCCCATTTCACTGCACACTGATTGTTTTTTTGGGTTTTTTTTTTTTGTTAGATATATTTTACTGCATGAATCTGGGAAGCTTTTGTCACACTAGCACACAAAATAATGCCTTTGGGAAGCTGTGAATCACCTTCTTCGCAAAAACATAAATCATATTTTCTGTGACCCTTCAAATCATTGAAGACATGCAAACCCTGCTTACTGCAAGTCTGTGAACCATTGTGATGGAACTGAATGCACTGAGATCTCTAGTGCTCTGTAACTGGATCCTTAGGCTTTGAATTTACTTAATTATGCCCAAGTGTTCATCTGTCCAAAATATGTGGTGTTCTTATTCCCATAAAATTAAAAATCAGAGTATATACCAACATAAACTGAAGGCTTAGAACTGTAAATATGATACAGCCATTATTGTTTAAAGTTTGTGAATTTATTAAATGCTAAGCCTTTTCGTCAAAAAAAATGCAAGGACTTCTTCACTACATAAAATCATATTGCAAAAGTACAAAGTTTATATAAGGACAACTAAAATCACATGGCAATAATTAAGTTGGGTAATTGATTACCTGACCAATGTTGTCACTATATATATATATATATATATATATATATATATATATATATAAAATATATATATATATATATATATATATATATATATATATATATATATATATATATAAAAAACACGTTAAAATATATACATGTTTATTAGTTATGCACGACCAAAGACATAACTATAATTTTATAAATGCCAACTTATGGTATAGCCATTCTTACCTTTAGAACACTGTAGATCTAAAGCTGATAATTAAGACCAAAAAATATCAGTTTTAAGCTGTAGTTATCAAACAAACTCCTTATAATAAATCAAGTCCTCCCACAAATCTCTCAAAGATTTCTTTCAAATTTTTATGCACAAAAATATAACTCTAATACATTTTTGGGGGAACTGTTTACTTAAAGTATTATATATGTCATATTTTACTGATTCTCATATATATGCTTCCATTAACATCTTATAGGTTTACCCACATTATAAGCATTACAGGTTTGATAGGTAACAAAGTAAACTACACCTGTCATGCCACAACTGAAATAACCTTTGTTGATGATAGGACATTTGCTTATCCAGTATTATGAGATTACTGTTAGAAATCTAACTACACATCTACAAGATCCACAAGTAAAAGAGCCACGCATCCTGTCCACTGATAACTTGTAAAGTCCACTTACCAGTAATACAGCTTTGATGTTGTTACCATTTTTATAAACAAACTTTGGTTCACAACCCAAATGTTCAACTATATTCTCATAATATGTAAATAATGCCCAATTTCTTCCTATAATATCAGAAATTGTTTTGGAGTTAATATATAGGTCATGGCCATAGCTCTGTCATGAAAAGTAGTAGACTCCCTATAAAATCTAAAGACCCTTCCCCTTTCCTAACATGGAAATATATTCCATTAATTCATCTGAATACAACTTTATCATAAATCTTATCAATAAATGTCAAAAGATAGCCTCTTTTTAGAAACATCTCTTTAAGTTTATCAGATTTTGTTTGTCCCTTAACCAGTCTCTTTTTTTTAAACAAGAGGTGACACCTGTTATATTGGAGATAAAAGTTTGTAAAATATGATTTTCTGTAAATATTTGAACTAAGCAGATTATTCACAAAATCATTATCTATATGTACATTAAGATAATGTGTCCCAGTGATTGTAAATTCATGACTATGTCTTAAAAATTCTGTAGTAGAATGAATATACTGAAAAGATCATTTAAGCGTTCTTTAGTGTCTACCCATATTAAAAATAATATCATCCAAAAAAGTAGCAGATACATTCCATCAGTTAATATATCTGGAATTAAAAGCACATTACCATTTTTGCAAATATGGAAGCATATGCCACCTCTATAGGGAAACCTGCTATTTGGTGGTAATGCTCATCTTCAAAGAAGAATATAAAATTATTGCCTCACAAAGTTTCTATAAAATATACCAAAATCTCTAAGTCACTGGAGGATACAAAATCATAGTCAGTTAATAACTCTCAAAACCATTCCATCCCTATATTATGAGGTATTATATGCCACAGTGGTGCAGCGGTAGCGTTGTTGCCTCACAGCAAGAGGTTCTCCCATTCGATTCTCGGCTGGAGTGTGGGGAGTGCATTCTGTGTGGAGTGTGCATGTCCTCCCTGCGGTTTGGTGGCATTCGAAAGACATGCGTTGAAGGTTGGACTTTGAGTTGGCACCTCGGCGTTTGTGAAAATCTACTGCCAATCATTAGTGGACTGGAGTTCCGCTGTGGTGACCCCTAACTGGGAAAAGCCAAAAGACAAACAAAACAACAGAAAATAGATCTACTACATTGATTATAACTAAAAATTACATTATCAGTAAATTTATCTTTTAATCAAACTGACAAGAAGATACCAGGAATCTTTAAGCAACTATGAGTGCTTACTATAAAATGGCTTCAACTTATTATCAATGTATGGCACCAAGGCTTGAGTTTTAGAACTACCCACATCAACTACTGGGCATAAAAGAGGGTCCATAATATCTTTATGGAACTTAGAAATGCCAAAAGATGTTGGCAAAATAGGTTTAGCCACTTTCAAAAATGTATAACAAATGTAATTTGATATTGTAATAACATATCATACATGTATTGATCAATCACCATATATGCTATGCTGATCTCATTCAACAATATCACCTTGTTTGCATTACTATTAAAAGTAATGTATTTCGGCTTTTCCCGGTTAGGGGTTGCCACAGCAGAACACCAGTCCGCTTATGATTGGCAGTAGATTTTTTTTTATGGTGCAGAGGTGCCAGCCCGACACCCAACCTTCAACGAAGGCGCACTCATTCACACATGCACTTACCTGCATGTCTTTAAATGTCACTCAACCATGGGGAGGACATGCAGACTCCACACAGAAGGTGCTCCAGCTGAGAATCGAACCAGAGAACCTCTTGCTGTGAGGCGACAACATTAACCACTGCACCACCACTGCCTTACTATTGATTAACATAATTTACATCTTTACAATGAATCCAAATGTGTCCATGATGATAATGTCTCTGTCTTTATCAGGTGTCATTAGGCAGATGAGGAGGAAGTCAACTAACTTAATGAGGATTTGCAGCACCTCCTGGAATTAACAATATAAAATATTATATTTTCAAATGTGAACGGAAAACTAAAGTTGGTAGTTAAATTATGATTTGATTAACAACTAAGTCTGACAAATGAAGTGGCACATGGATTACAAGAAATCTGCCAGAATAATTCACTGGCCATAATAACAGCTCAACAGTTTAAGAGGCTATTTTGCATGTAGATATCACCAGATGGTCAATACTGAGATCAGATTAACTATATACTTTGCAATCAAAGATGAAAAAAAAAACTATATAGTAAATAAAAAAGATCTGGATCTGACTGCTGCTCAGACCATCATCTTCTTATCACAAAGTTTAGAATTATGTTAAAGAAAACAAAAAAAGCTTTCAGGCTAACTAGGTATCTTTTCAGCAATGCTCCAAATGAATAACACTTGATGAACTATGGAAAGGAGGTTGTATATTGTCCAGGAGGTGGTAACAAAAGAATATTCTAAATAGAAAAAAGATTAAGAAGACAAAATGTCTACCTGAGGAGGCGTCAAGAGTGGATGAGGAAAAATTATCTGAAAATAGGAATAAATTAGCTTCTAGCCACCAACAAACTTCTTGTAAAGGTGGAATGGAATGCAGATGTTGCATTTAATTTCACCACATTACACATGATCTTTAAGAAAATAAACAGTTCACTGAAAGGTTTATGAAACTGAAGCTCAGATACTCTAGCCACATCATACAAAGACAAGATTCCAAAGAGAAGGACTGACTAAAAGCAAAAGAAGAATCAGTTGCAGAGCTATTCAATACTAGTCTACAAACAGGCTTTCTGCAGGACGGATGGAGGACAGCAAGAATCATCTCCATGCACAAGGGCAAGGCATCAGTGGACCCAGGTAATTATAGACCCATAAGTCTGACCAGGGCAGGGCATCAGTGGACCCAGGTATTTATAGACACATAAGTTTGACCAGTCTCATTTGTAAGGGTTTGGAGAGGATCATTATGGAATTAATAAATAAGGACATAAGTAACTTGCAAACTGTTGACCCAAGCCACCTTGGTTTTATTAAGGATAAATCCTGCCTGCTTAATCTGGTCAACTTCTTTGAGAAGGTTACTGAAATAATGGATGAGGGCGAATCAGTACTCGCCACATATCTAGAGCTCATGAAGGTGTTTGACACCTTCCCACACTCAAGTATTACTGAGAAACTGTCCCAGCTAAATGTTGATCCCTATGTAACTAGTTGGATAGCAAATTGTCTCACAAACACAAAGCAAGAAATTATGGTAGGTGGTTCTACTTCCTCCAAAACACCTATCATTCATGGTGAATTCCAGAGTCAGCCCTTGGGTCACTATTCTTTGGTATTTACTTCTCAGAAGTGAAAGCTAATGTAAAGGGTTTGTTGCTAATCAAGTTTGCAGATGACTGTAAACGTGGTTCCATCATAAGTACTCCAGGGGCACCACAATCCTGCAAGAGGGCCTTTCCCAAACAAATATCTGGTAACATAACCATGGGTTAAAACTAAGTGCCCAAAAATGTAAAATAGTCTATTTTGTCAAGCATAACATCTTTTGTATCTATCACATGTACAACACACCCCTGAGAATTGACTTGGTTGTTAGGTATCTGGGATTCTATGTGTAGAACAAACCATCCTTCGATCACCATGTATCTACTATTGTAAGAAAGTCTTTTTTCATTGTGTAGATTATTAAGGGTCTAGGTTCAAGGATGTGACCTTCCTACTGTATTTGACACTTATTAGACTGATCATTAAGTATAATATCCCATTCGGTATGTACCCATGTAAACACTTAACACACATTGAATGACCACAATGCTTTCTCATCAAAAAATCAAAACACATCTTGAATCACCACAATGTTTTCTCATCATAAAAAAATCAATAGCATTAATGCTTAGAACTATACTGACCCTCTTCTCCATATCCTACAGGCTACTGGGGGTGGAGGATCTCAGCAGAGCCCATCCTGTCTGATCTACTGCACATCTGCAAGGCCAGTGGTGGAATAAACTCCTGCTCAAGAGATCTCAATCTCTTCTGCAACATAAATAGAACATGTTGGAGGAATAGTTATGTATCCGGAGAATGCCTCTTCTTTGGAATCATCTTCCTCCACATAAAACAAACTACTTCCTTTAGTCTATTCAAATATAATCTGGGTAAATGGATGGAAAACTGAAAATTCACCTCAGTTTAACACTCTTATGCCTCAAGAATTGGGGAAACATGTAAAAAGTTCTACCCCGGCTCTGTCTTATTCGTACTTAAATTACAGGACCTAAAAACCTCAAGTGAATGCAGTGCTAGGCTTCTAAAGATCCTCACAAAGCAATAGCTTAGTAAGTACCTATGAACATATAATGAGTATGAATTTGTAAAATTTAAAAAAAAACAGTTACTGTCAGAAAGGCCTGATGTGCAATAAGTCCTTAAGGTCATAAAGATCCAGACTCGACTAAATGACTAAACCATAACAACAATATGTGTATGTACAAAAACAGTTCCATTACTATATACACAGCTGTATCATTACTAAAAGAGCAATTATAAATTTCAGTCATCTCTTCCACCTTTTACATCTTTGTTGCCTCCTTAGTGAAAAAAAAACTGTCACAGACACTGTATATCACTTGACATTTCTTTCTCCTTTATAGACCACATACAAGTTTGTGTGGGACACCTCAAAGAAACATAGCTTGGACTGATGGTGCATACCTATAATTGTATCACTCAGTTTCCTCTTTTGGAATGCCTTTAGCACATTTTGTAACATGATAGAATCATGTTCCCATTTCCACATGGAATATTTTGGTCTTATTAGTTAATGCTGCCCCTTTGACTGGCATTCAGATCCCCTTTGTCTATATGGTGTCCTTAGTATGTAAACCCTGGTTTAAAGGTCACTGTGTCTCCCACCTCTTGTAGTACTGCTCAAATGTCCTGAACCTGGGGGGAGAATAGCTGCCATGTCAGCACTCCTTCATCCATTGAAGTGTCAGACCAAGTCTTTCCGAGAAGGTGCACCAAAAATCTCCCCCTGATTCCTCTAGCAACCCCTCAGAGATTACCAGTGTCTCTCTATGATAGCAGGGCTTATATATTGTTAGCATGGCAGAGTTTACCTTTCTGCCATCGGAATGGCAACCCAAGCATATAATTAACTAGCGGTTACCTTACTCACAACTGTGAAAAGTCCTGCTTTGCTGTCTGAAACTTACCCACAAAGCAAGAACAGCACCATTACCTTTTGTCTGACAGTATGTTCTCAGACACGGCACCATTACATATTGTCCGACAGTATGTTGTCAGAATTACGGCACCATGACCTTTTGTCTGACAGTATGTTGTCAGACTTGCAGCACCATTACTTTTTCTCTGACAGTATGTTGTCAGACTTACACAATTACCTTTTGTCTGACAGTATGTTCTCAGACTTACAGTACCAATTGCCTGGCAGTATGTTATCAGACTTATAGCACCATCACCTTTTGTCAGACAGTATGTTCGCAGACTTACAGCACCATTACCTTTTGTCAGACAGTATGTTCTCAGACTTACAGCACCATTACCTTTTGTCCGACAGCATGTTGTCAGACTTACAGCACCATTACCTTTTGTCCGAGTATGTTCTCAGACTGACAGCACCATTACCTTTTGTCCGACTGTATGTTGTCAGACTTACAGCACCATTACCTTTTCTCTGACAGTATGTTGTCAGACTTACAGCACGATTACCTTTTGTCCAACAGTATGTTCTCAGATGTACAGCACCATTTGTCTGACAGTATGTTGTCAGACTTACAGCACCATTACATTTTGTCCAACAGTATGTTGTCAGACTTACAGCACCATTACCTTTTGTCCGACAGTATGTTCTCAGACTTACAGCACCATTTGTCAGACAGTATGTTCTCAGACAAAAGGTAATGTTGCTGTAAGTCTAACAGTATGTTGTCAGACTTACAGCACCATTACCTTTTGTCCGACAGTATGTTGTCAGACTTACAGCACCATAACCATTTGTCTGGCAGTATGTTCTCAGACTTACAGTAACAATACCTTTTGTCCAATAGTATGCTGTCAGACTTACAGTACCATTTGTATGACAGTATGTTCTCAGACTTATAGCACCATTTGTCTGACAGTATGTTGTCAGACTTACAGCACCATTACCTTTTATCTGACATTATGTCAGACTTACACCACCAATATCTGTCTGACAGTATGTTCTCAGACTTACAGCACCATTACCTTTTGTCCGACAGTATGGTGTCAGACTTACGGCACCATTACCTTTTGTCCGACAGTATGTTCTCAGACTTACAGTACCATTTGTCTGACAGCATGTTGTCCAACTTACAGCATCATTACCTTTTGTCTGACAGTATGTTCTCAGACTTATAGCACCATTTGTCTGGCAGTATCTTGCAAGACTTACAGCACCATTACCTTTTGTCTGACAATATGTTGTCAGACTTACAGCAGCATTACCTTTTGTCTGACAGTATGTTGTCAGACTTACAGCACCATTACCTTTTGTCTGACAGTATGTTGTCAGACCTACAGCACCATTACTTTTTGTCTGACAGTATGTTGTCAGACTTAGAGCACCATTACCTTTTGTCTGACACTATGTTGTCAGAAATACAGCAGCATTACCTTTCGTCCGACAGTATGTGTTCAGACTTACAGCACCATTACCTTTTGTTTGACAGAATGTTGTCAGACTTATAACACCATTACCTTTTGTCTGACAGTACGTTGTCAGACTTACAGCACTATTACTTCTGTCTGACAGTATGTTGTCAAACTTACACCATTACCTTTTGTCTGACAGAATGTCAGACTTACAGCACCATTACCTTTTGTCCGACAGTATGTTGTCAGACTTACAGCACCATTACCTTCTGTCTGACAGTATGTTGTCAGACTTACAACACCATTACCTTTTGTCTGACAGAATGTTGTCAGACTTACAACACCATTACCTTTTGTCCGACAGTATGTTCTCAGACCTACTGCGGTGGTGGTGCTGCGGTAGCGTTGTCACCTCACAGTTCGATTCTCAGCTAGAGCGTCTTCTGCATGGACACATGCGTGAATGGGTGTACTTTCATTGAAGGTTGTGTATCAGGGCTGGCAACACGGCACATAAAAAATCTACTGCCAATCATTAGCGGACCAGAGTTGCACTGTGGCGACCCTAACCAGAAAAAGCCGAAAGACACAACAACAAGACACAACAAGTAGGTTCTCAGACTTAGAGCACCATTTGTCTGACAGTATGTTCTCAGACTTACAGCAACATTACATTTTGTCCAACAGTATGTTGGCAGACTTACAACACCAATGTTCTTCGTGTTTCACTGTTGCAGTCATTACATTTGGGTTATATACTTGCAGGTAGCCCACAGTCAGCCTGATTAACAAAGTCTTGGGTCCTGCGTTAGTTGCAAAACCATTACCTTTTCTCCGACAGTATGTTATCAGACTTACAGCACCATTACCTTTTGTCTGGCAGTATGTTCTCAGACTTACAGCAATGTTACCTTTTGTCCGATAGAATGTTGTCAGACATACAGTACCATTTGTCTGACAGTATGTTCTCAGACTTACAGCACCATTACCTTTTGTCTGACAGCATGTTGTCAGACTTGCAGCCCATTACCTTTTGTCTGACAGTATGTTGTCAGAGTTACACCATTACCTTTTGTCTGACAGTATGTTCTCAGACTTACAGTACCATTTGTCTGGCAGTATGTTGTCAGACTTACAGCACCATTAGCTTTTGTCCGACAATATGTTGTCATACTTACAACACCATTACCTTTTGTCCGACAGTATGTTGTCAGACTTAAAGCATCATTACCTTTTGTCCGACAGTATGTTGTCAGACTTACAGCACCATTTGTCTGACAGTATGTTGTCAGACTTAGAGCACCATTACCTTTTGTCCAACAGTATGTTGTCAGACTTACAGCACCATTACCTTTTGTCTGACAGTATGTTGTCAGACTTAAAGCATCATTACCTTTTGTCCGACTGTATGCTGTCAGACTTACAGCACCATTACCTTTTGTCTAACACTATGTCAGACTTACAACACCATTACCTTTTGTCTTACAGTATGTTCTCAGACTTACAGCAACATTACACTTTGTCCAACAGTATGTTGGCAGACTTAGAGCACCATTACCTTTTGTCCAACAGTATGGTGTCAGACTTACAACACCAATGTTCTTTGTGTTTCACTGTTTCAGTCATTACATTTGGGTTATATGCTTGCAGGTAGCCCTCAGTTGGCCTGATTAATAAAGTCTTGGGTCCTGCGTCAGTTGCAAAACCATTACCTTTTCTCCGACAGTATGTTATCAGACTTACAGCACCATTACCTTTTGTCTGGCAGTATGTTCTCAGACTTACAGCAATGATGTTCATCGTGTTACACTGCTGCAGTCATCACACTTGGGTTATCCTGCCGTCAGGCGGTCCCGCAGTCGGCCAGAGTTCCAAAGTCTTGGTCCGGCGTCGGTTGCTGTCGCCTCTTCCCTGATGTCAGTGCACCAGGGTATATAAGATGCATCTGATGCCATTTTCCCTAGTCTTTCTTGCCGCGCAGTGCCCGAAGCAGAAGCAGTTCATAAGTGACGGTCGGCCGACTCCTGAGATTTTCGAAGTTGAATTTCGGATCCGAAGTCTTCAATAAAGCTAAGTACCCCTTTGGGGAAACTTTTTTCTTGCCTCAGACCAATGTCAGAAAAAGTTAATAATTGTATTTTTTGTGGGAAGCAAATACTTCATAAGGACTTCCACTCTTACTGTATTCCATGCCTAGGCCCTGATCATGATGTCACTAGTTGTTGGTTTTGTGCTAGATTTAACAAACGCACTATAAAAAGACGTTTTGATTTTGCTTTGCACTACTTTGGCCGAAGGTTCAATTATACTATGCTGTCGGATCAACAAACGACCGCAATTCCGAAAAAACGCAAAGACAAGGATAAAGACAGGCATCCAAGGTCCAAAACTGATGGCAAAACCTCTTCTAGGCCAGTCACCGGTTCGCCGGTTCTCAGTGAGGTACGTTCGCAGCCCCTGACACCCGCTACCTCAGAGCCACAGGCCGCCTCCAACTCCCACATGGAGACAACTAGGCTTCTGGAAACTCAAGGTATTGGGCCTACAGAAACTAATCCCTCAGATGGGTCCGGAGCCGCTGAGCAGGCACCGGCTTATGAGGGTGTTTTCAGATCTTCACAACTTACCATTAAATCAACAGCCAAGACAAAGGTACCATTAAAGACAAAGAAACAAGTACAGCATTCTCCTGGATAGTCCGCCATGCCTAAGAAACAGATGCTTAAAATGGACGAAGACCTCATTACTCTAATCAGGGGTTCCCATCCCCCTTCTGAGAAAAGGCCTAGGCAGGATACAGACTATGACTCCTCTGATCAGGTTTCCATTTCCTCTGATTCCTCTTCAGACCAGGGATACTCTTTACCCCCCTATGAGGACTCTGATGCTGAGCAATCTATCCCTTCAGCCTCTCCTCCTGAGGATTACTCTTTTGGGGAAACTTTACATACCATGAGGGAACATTTCCATTGGGAAAGCCAGGAATACTCAGAATCCAAGAAAAGGCTCAGGGATTTCCTCTTATTGCCTCAGCACAGGCCCCTGGCTATTCTGCCTGTACTAGACATTGTGGATGATATGTTCTCTGAATCCAGCTTATCTCTTGACTCTTTGCCCCCTGCTCCAGCCAAGCCAGATAGGTATTATAGAGTCCCTGACTCTCACAAGTTTCTGTACAAAAACCCTTCTGCTGATCCAGAAACTATTTTGCAGGGTCCAAAGGGGTTAAGGCTTCCATGGCAAAAAATCCAGTACCCTCTGACAGAGATTCCAGAGCTTTGGATAGATGAGGGAAGAAAGTATACACGTCTGCAACTTTAGCAGTAAGAGCTTTAAATTGCCAGTTTCACATGCTTAAGTACCAACAATATTTAATGGCTCAGTTAAAACAGAAAATGCTTGCTAGCTCAGAAGCTCCTGACTGTAAAGAAATGCATGAACAGGTGGGAAAACATACTCTGCAATGTGGTTTTGATTCTTTAGAGGCCTCTTGTAGAGCCGCAGTTACAGGTTCTGTTATTCGAAGACATGCTTGGTTAAAAGAACAGAGTTTACCTGAACATGTTAAGGTAAAGTTATTGGATGCTCCTTTACAACATGATACCTTGTTTGGTGTTAAGGCAGAAGAGGTGTTAAAGAAAATGGACGATAAAGCTAAATCTATGCAAACAGGCAAGGATTTCTTACAGGTACAGCCACCTCAGTTTAGCAGAAATTGGCCAACAAAAAATTGGTCCTTTCCAGTGTCAGACAGGCCACAGAGAGGCAGATACAGACGCCCAAGATGCAGATCTCAACCCCAAGGCTCAAACAGACAACGACAGTGGGGCACCTCAACCCCAAAAGGAGGTGAGGACAAGTCTCAACCTTACAGGAAACAGTCACAATGACTTTCCCTTGCATACGCTAAGCACGTCTCTTCTGAAAGCCCCCTTAGGGGGAAAATTAGCACTCTTTTCTCAAAATTGGCAAACAATCACCCAAGACAAATGGGTCCTGAATATTGAGTCTCAAGGTTACAGATTCCACTTCCATACTTTACCAAAGCTAAAAGGAATGCCAGACCTGCCACAAAATCAATGGGCAGAGGCACAAAAACAAATTTCAGCCTTCATGGACATGAGAGCTATACAAAAAGTACCACAACAGGAACAAGGACAAGGATTTTACTCGACTCTTCCTGGTCCCCAGAAAGGACAAAGCCTGGAGGCCTATACTGGACCTTTCAATTCTGAATACTTACCTGGATATTCTGAAATTCAAAATGTTGACATTACAGCAGCTTCTACCCATGCTGGGCAAGAAGGCTTGGCTTATTACTCTGGACCTCAAAGAGGCATACCTGCATGTCCCTATCAGACAAAATTGCAGAAGATACCTCCGATTCAAAGCTGGTACAATGCACTACCAATTCTCTGCACTGCCCTTTGGCTTATCTACTGCGCCCAGGGTCTTCACAAAGTGCCTGGCACCAGTAATTGCATTTTGGAGACAAAAAGGAATTCAAATATATCCGTACCTGGATGACTGCCTCATTCAAGCAGAGACAAAGGACATTCTTCTACAGCATCTGGCATTTGTGAAAAGGTTGCTAATTTCTCTACGGTACACAGTAAATGAAAAGAAGTCAAAACTAGTGCCCTCACAACAGATTACATTCCTGGGTGCCAGCTTAAATACAATGGCCCAGATGGCTTACCTCACGCCAGACAAACAAGTGCAACTAACTCAATATTTTCAACTACTGGAAAAAATGTCACATCTTCCTGCAAGAAAAATTCTGCAGGCCCTGGGATTCATGGCGTCCTGCATACTACTAATACCATATGCCAGACTGCATATGAGGAAATTACAATGGTACCTAAAAAGTGTTTGGACTCAACATTCTCACAGTCTAGAACCAGTAATTCCAATAATTCCCTGCCTACAACAGGGGTTTCGATGGTGGGCACAGGCATGTCACCTAAGCAAGGGTCAGCCTTTTACCCAACCCACAGCCAGGCAAACTCTAACAACAGATGCTTCGGATTACGCCTGGGGAGCACACATGGCAGGAATATGCATTCAGGCCAAGTGGACCACAGACCAGATGCATCTTCACATCAATCAAAAAGAGATGTTGGCTGTTCAAAATGCCCTAACAGCTTTCAAGACCTTCTACACCCAGGACAACTATTACTAAACACAGACAACACCACAGTAATGTGGTACATAAACAAACAAGGGGGCACTCACTCTTATCCGCTATGCAGGCAAGCCATGACCTTGTGGAACACAGCTCTAACGTATCAAGTGCACCTGCAAGCACAATTCCTGCCAGGAAAGAAAAATACTCTTGCAGACGACCTAAGCAGAAATATCATGGACCCTCACGAATGGAAATTGAACCCACAAATCTTCAGCATGATAACACAAAAATGGGGATGCCCAGACATAGATCTTTTTGCCTCCTCTCTGAATTGCCAACTACAAAAATTCTGCACAAGGACTTATCACAAACAAGCATGGAAAGCGGATGCTCTTCTGTTCAGCTGGAAAAACCTAAAAGTCTATGCCTTCCCACCACTGCCTCTCCTTTCAAAGGTACTCCTAAAAGCCAGATAAGAAAAACCACAGATGATCCTGATTGCTCCAGACTGGCCATGCCAGCACTGGTACCCTATTTTAAGGAACTTGGCTCAGGGCCCACCATGGATTTTGCCCCAAATTCTACACCTTCTGACTCAACAAAACAGTCAGATCCTGCATGGTCAGCTCAAAACCCTAAACCTGGCTGCATGGCAGATACTTTAGTCAAACAGGCAACATCTCTCTCTAAAGCTGTTATGGATGTCATTTTGGAGGCCAGGAGGCCTAGCACCAGGAAAGCTTACTCAGAAAAATGGAAGAGATTCTGCACCTGGAACCAGGCTCACAGCCTTGACCCTCTTGTTCCAAGCTTTCCTCAGATTTTACAATACTTAACTGAGATGCTGGACAGAGGCTTATCCTTTTCATCAATTAAGATTCATGTCTCTGCCATTTCTACACATTACAACACGGATCCTCCTTTATTCTCTCATCCCTTGCTAAAGCAGTACCTCAGAGGGGCTAAAAACATAAGACTGCCCCAGAGAGCACCAACACCAGCTTGGGACCTCAATTTCGTTTTGGAAAACCTGACCCTACCACCTTTTGAGCCAGCCAATACAGCCGATCTAACATTTTTATCATGGAAAACAGCTCTGTTCCTGGCAGTAACTTCAGCACGAAGAGTCTCAGAGCTACAGGCATTAATGGCAGTGGAACCTTTTATAATTATTCATCAGGATAGGGTATCTTTAAGGACAAACCCTACCTTCATGCCAAAGGTGGTATCTAGTGTGGCTCTTAACCAAACCATCCATTTGCCTACTTTTTATCCAAACCCCCAAAATAAAGGGGAGAAACTTCTGCATTATTTGGACATACACAGGCAGCTACGCTTCTACTTGGCAAAACAAAAACTTTCAGGAAAACTGATCAACTGTTTGTAGCATATGCTGCAGGATCACAAGGCAAGGCTATCTCAAAGCAGACTATATCCAAATGGATAGGACACTGTATTCGGTACTGCTACACACAGCATGGAAAATCAGTCCCTAATAACATTAGGCCTCATTCCACCAGGGCAACAGCCACTTCAGCAGCCTTTCTCAGAGGAGTACCTACCAAGGAAATTTTGGAGGCTGCAACTTGGAGTTCAGTGCACACCTTCACCAAGCATTACCACCTGCCTCTTTACTCTAAATCCAGAGCAGGATTTGCCACTGCAGTTCTGCAGGGCCTCTTAGCCAATCCTAACTCTTTATAGACCAGCCACCCAAACTTAGCTTTGGGATTCAACCCAAGTGTGATGACTGCAGCAGTGTAACATGATGTACCTACCATAAATGTAGATGTTCGAGTGTTCACACTGCTGCAGTCCAGGTTACCCTCCCTCCATCCCCTCTGAACTAGCTGGACTTATACCCTTCTATCCTATACAACCTTTGGGGTGTATTTGCTGGTAACTGAAGGTATTGTTTTTATTTTATATGTATATTTTTGATTAGCAATATGTATTGCCTACCCACTTGGGGACACGTGACATCTGGGGCAAGAAAAACTGAAGAAAATGGTGTCGGATGCATCTTATATACCCCTGGCGCACTGACGTCAGGGAAGAAGCGTCAGCAACTGACGCCGGACCAAGACTTTGGAACTCTGGCCGACTGCGGGACCATCTGATGGCAGGATAACCCAAGTGTGATGACTGCAGCAGTGTGAACACTCGAACATCTACATTTATGGTAGGTACAAAACTGTACTTTACCTTTTGTCCGACAGAATGTTGTCAGACATACAATATCATTTGTCTGCCAGTATGTTCTCAGACTTACAGCACCATTTATCTGACAGTATGTTGTCAGACTTACAGCATCATTACATTTTATCTGACAGACTGTTGTCAGACTTACATCACCATTACATTTTGTCCGATAATATGTTGTCAAACTTACAGCACCATTACCTTTTGTCTGACAGAATGTTGTCAGACTTACAACACCATTACCTTTTGTCCGACAGTATGTTGTCAGACTTACAACACCATTACCTTTTGTCTGACAGTATGTTGTCAGACTTACAGCACCATTACCTTCTGTTTGACAGAATGTTGTCAGACTTACACCATTAACTTTTGTCTGACAGTATGTTGTCAGACTTACAGCACCATTACCTTTTGTCTGACAGTATGTAGTAAGACTTACAGCACCATTACCTTTTGTACGAGTATGTTCTCAGACTTACAGCACATCACCTTTTGTCTGACACTATGTTTTCTGACTTACAGCACCATTACCTTTTGTCTGACAGAATGTTGTCAGACTTACAACACCATTACCTTTTGTCTGATGGAATGTTGTCAGACTTACACCATTACCTTTTGTCCGACAGTATGTTGTCAGAATTACAGCACCATTACCTTTTGTCGACAGTATGTTGACTGACTTGGAACACCATTTCCTTTTGTCCGAATATATTCTCTGACTCACATTACCTTTTGTCTGATAGAAATTTGTCAGACTTACACCACCATTACCTTTCTTCTGAGTATGTTCTCAGACTTACAGCACCATTACCTTTTGTGTGACAGTATGTCAGACTTACAGCACCATTTCCTTTTGTCCGACTATGTTGTCAGACTTACAGCACTATTATCTTTTATCTGACAGTATGTTGTCAGACTTACAGCACCATTACCTTTTGTCCGACAGTATATTCTCAGACTTACAAAACCATTGGTCTGACAGTATGTTGTCAGACTTAGAGCACCATTACCTTTTATGCAACAGTATGTTGTCAGACTTACAGCACCATTAGCTTTTGTGCGACAGTATGTTTTCAAACTTAAATCACTATTACTTTCTGTCCGACAGTATGTTCTCAGACTTACAGCACCATTACCTTTTGTACAATAGTATGATGTCAGACGTACAGCACCATTACCTTTTGTCTGACAGTATGTTGTCAGACTTACCGCACCATTACCTTTTGTCCGACAGTATATTCTCAGACTTACAAAACCATTGATCTGACAGTATGTTGTCAGACTTAGAGCACCATTACCTTTTATGCAACAGTATGTTGTCAGACTTACAGCACCATTAGCTTTTGTGCGACAGTATGTTTTCAGACTTAAATCACTATTACTTTCTGTCCGACAGTATGTTCTCAGACTTACAGCACCATTACCATTTGTCTGGCAGTATGTTGTCAGACTTACAGCACCATTACCTTTTATACGATAGTATGATGTCAGACGTAAAGCACCATTACCTTTTGTCTGACAGTATGTTGTCAGACTTACCGCACCATTACCTTTTGTCTGGCAGTATGTTGTCAGACATACAACAAAATTACCTTTTGTCTGACAGTATGTTGTCAGACTTACAGCACCATTACCTTTTGTCCGACAGTATGTTGTCAGATGTACAACACCATTACTATTTTTCTGACAGTATGTTGTCAGACTTACTGCACCATTACCTTTTGTCCGACAGTATGTTGTCAGACATACAACACCATTACCATTTGTCTGACAGTATGTTGTTAGACTTACAGCACCATTACCTTTTGTCCGATAGTATGTTGTCAGACTTACAGCATCATTTGTCTAACGGTATGTTGTCAAACTTACAGCACTATTACCTTTTGTCTGACAGTATGTTGTCAGACTTGCAGCACCATTACCTTTTGTCAGAAAGTATGTTGTCAGACTTACAGCACCATTACTTTTTGTCTGATAGTATGTTGTCAGAATTACAGCACCATTACCTTTTCTCTGACAGTATGTTGTCAGACTTACAGCACCATTACGTTTAGTCCGACAGGATGTTGTCAGACTTACAGCGCCATTACCTTTTGTCTGACAGTATGTTCTCAGGCTTACATGACCATTACCATTTGTCTGACAGCATGTTCTCAGACATAGAGCACCATTGGTCTGACAGTAAGTTGTTAGACTTACAGCACCATTACCTTTTATCCGATAGTATGTTGTCAGACTTCCAGCAACTCTCCCTTTTGTCGGACAATATGTTCTCAGACTTACAACACAATTTCCTTTTTTCTAACAATATGTTCTCAGACTTACAGCACCATTTGTCTGACAGTATGTTGTCAGACTTACAGCACCATTACTTTTTGTCTGGCAGTATGTCAGACTTACAGCATGATTACCTTTTCTCCGATAGTATGTTGTCAGACTTACAGCACAATTTGACTGACAGTATGTTGTCAGACTTACAGCACCATTACCTTTTGTCTGACAGTATGTTATCAGACTTACAGCACCATTACCTTTTGTCTGACAGTATGTTGTCAGACTTACAGCACCATTATCTTTTTTCTGACAGTTTGTTGTCAGACTTACAGCATCATTACTTTTTGTCTGACAGTCTGTTCACAGACTTACAGCACCATTTGTCTGACACTATGTTGTCTGACTTACAGCACCATTTGCCTGACAGTATGTTGTCTGACTTACAACACCATTGCCTTCTGTCTGACAGTATGTTGTCAGACTTACAACACCATTACCATTTGTCTGACGATCCGTGGTGGTGGTGCTGCTGTAGCATTGTCACCTCACAGTAAGATGCTGATTGGTTCGACTCTCAGCTAGAGCGTCTTCTGCGTGGAGACATGCGTGAATGGGCGTACCTTCGTTGAAGGTTGTGCATCAGGGCTGGCAACTCGGCACGGAAAAATCAACTGCCAATCATTAGCAGACCGGAGTTCCGCTGTGGCGACCCCTAACCGGGAAAACCCGAAAGACACATCAACAACAACAACAACCATTTGTCTGACAGTATGTTGTTAGACTTACAGTACATTTTGTCTGACAGTATGTTCTCAGACTTACACCATTTGTCTCACAGTATGTTGTCAGACTTAGAGCAACATTACTTTTTCTCTGACAGTATGTTGTCAGACTTACAGCACAATTATCATGTTTCTGACAGTACGTTGTCAGACTTACAGCACCATTATCTTTTGTGTGACAGTATGTTCTCAGACTTTCAGCACTTTTTGTCTGACAGAATAATGTCAGACTTACAGCACCATTACCTTTTGTCTGACAGTATGTTCTCAGACTTACAGCACCATTACCTTTTGTATGACAGTATGTTGTCAGACTTACAGCACCATTACCTTTTGTCTGACAGTATGTTGTCAGACTTACAGCACCATTACCTTTTGTCTGACAGTATGTTGTCAGACATACAGCACCATTACCTTTTGTCTGATAGTATGTTCTCAGACTTACAGCACCATTTGTCTGGCAGTATGTTGTCAGACTTACAGCACCATTACCTTTTGTCCGATAGTATGTTCTCAGACTTACAGCACGATTTGTCTGGCAGTATGTTGTCAGACTTACTGCACAATTACCTTCTGTCTGACATTATGTTGTCAGACTTACAGCACCATTACCTTTTGTCTGACAGTATGTTGTCAGACTTACAACACCATTATCTTTTGTCCGACAGTATGTTGTCAGACTTACAGTACCATTACCTTTTATCTGACATTATGTTGTTAGAATTACAGCACCATTTGTCTGACAGTATGTTGTCAGACTTACAGCACCATTACCTTTTGTCTGACAGTATGTTGTCAGACATACAGCACCATTACCTTTTGTCTGATAGTATGTTCTCAGACTTACAGCACCATTTGTCTGGCAGTATGTTGTCAGACTTACAGCACCATTACCTTTTGTCCGATAGTATGTTCTCAGACTTACAGCACGATTTGTCTGGCAGTATGTTGTCAGACTTACTGCACAATTACCTTCTGTCTGACATTATGTTGTCAGACTTACAGCACCATTACCTTTTATCTGACAGTATGTTGTCAGACTTACAACACCATTATCTTTTGTCCGACAGTATGTTGTCAGACTTACAGTACCATTACCTTTTGTCTGACATTATGTTGTTAGAATTACAGCACCATTTGTCTGACCGTATGTTGTCAGACTTACAGTACATTTTGTCTGACAGTATGTTCTCAGACTTACAACACCATTTGTCTCACAGTATGTTGTCAGACTTAGAGCACCATTACTTTTTCTCTGACAGTATGTTGTCAGACTTACAGCACCATTATCATGATGTTCATCGTGCATACAGCTGCAGTAATCACAGATGGGTTTTCTGCCGTCAGGCGGGTCCTCGGTCGGCCAAATTCCAAAGTCTAGGTCCAGCGTCGGTTGTTGTCGCTTTCTTTCCTGACGTCAGTGAGGCAGGGGTATATAAGACACAGCCAAAGCCATTTTCTTCAGTCTTTTTTGCCGCGCGGTGCCCAAAGCAGAAGCAGTTCGTAAGTGCCGGTCGGCCAGCTCCTGAATTTACGAAAAATTGGAAACCGAAGTCTTCTTTAAAGCTAAGTACCCCATTGGGGAAACTTTTCTTGCCTCAGACCGATGTCAGAAAAAGTTAACAATTGTATTTCTTGTGGGAAGCAAATACCGCATAAGGATTTCCATTCCCTCTGCATACCTTGTTTAGGCCCAGACCACGATGTCTCGGGCTGTCGCTTTTGTGCTACTTTCAATAAACGCACTATTAAGCGTCGGGCGGAGTTCGCCCAACACCTTTTTGGTAAAGCCTTTGATTATAAAATGTCGTCGGAGACTCCGACTACCGTTTTGTTCAAAAAACGCAAGGACAAGGACCGACACGCGAGGTCCGCGGTCTCCACCGACACCACGCCAAAAACGGCTACACGTGGTCCGGTTCTCAGCGAGACGCCTATGCAGTCCCTGACTACCGACGACACTTCTTTGGCAGTGTCTTCTGTAACCGAGACCGCAGGTACCTCGGCCCATACCCAGACTACAACCACCGAAGCCACTGTGAGCATTGAGCCTCCTAATGTGGACAGGTCCACTTCCACCCATGGTGTCTTTAGACCCTCATCTTCCTTTTCCATTAAGGCCTTTACTAAGTCCAAATCAGCCAGGCATCCCAAGAGGCCTGTTGCACAGGGCCCATCTCCAGGCCCCATGCCTAAAAAGCAAATGCTTAAAATGGCTGAGGATTTAATTACTCTTATCAGGGGTTCTCAACCCCCTCCAGACAAGAGACCCAGAGTGGAGGAAGATTCTCCCTCTTCTGATCAGGGCTCCATTTTTTCAGAACATTCTGATGTAGAGGAACACTCTTACTCCCCTTTTGAAGACTCTGATGCAGAGCAGTCCATTCCTTCTGTATCTCCTCCAGAGGATTTTTCTTTTGGGGAAACCTTGCACACCTTGAGGGAACACTTCCATTGGGAAGGCCAAGACTTTTCTGATTCCAAGAAAAGACTTAGGGAATTTCTTTTGTTACCTCAACACAGACCTCTGGTGATACCTCCTGTCTTGGACATACTTGATGATGTTTATGCGGAGGCTTGCCTTAATCCGGATTCCCTGCCTCCTGCCCCAGTCAAGCCTGATAGGTACTACAGAGTTCCTAACTCCCACCAATTTCTTTACAAAAGCCATAATGCTGACCCTGAAACCATTTCTCAAGGCCCCAAGGGAATGAAGGCTTCTACTGCTAAGAATCGACTACCTTCCGAAAGAGAGTCAAGATCCTTAGAAAGGTGGGGAAAAAAGGTATATACCTCGGCCACCCTAGCCATGAGGGCCTTAAATTGTCAGTTTCATATGCTTAAATATCAGCAGTTTCTGTTATCACAATTAAGAAATAAAATGTCTCAACCTGAACAACCAAATTTGAAGGAGTTGCAGGATATGATGCATAGTGCAGAACAAGTGGGTAAACACACCTTACAATGTGGATATGATGCCCTAGAGGCCTCAAGTAGAGCTGCTGTTACAGGATCAGTCATTCGTAGACATGCCTGGCTTAGGGAACAAATCTTGCCTGATCATGTGAAAGCTAAACTACTAGATGCTCCTTTACAAAAGGATGTGCTATTTGGTACTAATGCTGAGGAGATACTACGGAAAATGGAAGAAAAAGCCAAATCTATGCAAACTGTCAAAGCTTTTCTACAGGTTCAACCACCACGTTTTAGCAGAAATTGGCCTTCTAAAAACTGGTCCTTTCCAGTCACGAACAAGCCCCAAAGAGGTAGATACAGGCGCACAAGGGGCAGAGGACAATCACAAGGATCATATAGAGGCAGGCAATGGCAAACTCCAGAACCAAGAGGTTGCGAAGACAGTGCACAACAATACAGGAAACAAACCCAATGACTTCCTCCTTTCCATGCCAAGCAAGTCTCAGCTGGCAGCACCCTTGGGAGGAAAGCTGGCATTATTTACAAGAAATTGGCATATTGTCACAACAGACAAATGGATCCTGGACGTTATAAACAGAGGCTACAGATTTCATTTTCACACTCTTCCAAAAATGAGAGGCATGCCAAACCTGCCACACAATCAAAGGGCAGAGGCACAACTACAAATTTCAAAGCTCATAGACATGAAAGCTATTCAAGAGGTACCTACTCACGAACAAGGTCAAGGTTTTTATTCCAGGCTATTTCTGGTACCAAGGAAAGGAACCGACTGGAGACCCATTTTGGACTTATCCATCCTAAACACATTCTTACTCATACCAAAATTCAAGATGCTCACATTACAGCAGCTTCTTCCCATGCTGGGCAAGGAGTTTTGGCTGGTAACATTGGACCTCAAGGAGGCATACCTGCATGTCCCAATCAGACAAAGCTGCAGAAGATACCTCAGATTTCTTGCAGGTTCAATTCACTATCAATTCTCTGCATTGCCCTTTGGCTTATCTACTGCGCCCAGAGTATTCACGAAATGCCTGGCATCAGTAATTGCATACTGCAGACTTCAAGGGATACAAATTTACCCTTATTTGGACGACTGCCTGATCCAAGTGGACAGCAAGGACATACTTCTGGAACATCTGGCTTTTGTAACACGGTTACTGAATTCCCTGGGATACACAGTCAACAAAGAGAAATCCAGGCTAACACCATCTCAGAAAATAACTTTCCTGGGTGCTAACTTGGACACAAACACCCAGATGGCCTATCTTCCACCAGAAAAACAGGGGCAACTAACTCAGTACTTCAAAATACTAGCAAATTGTACCAGGCTTACTGCAAGGAAAATCCTGCAGGCTCTGGGCTTCATGGCATCTTGCATTCTTTTAATCCCATGTGCAAAGTTGCATATGAGGAAACTTCAATGGTACCTAAAAAAACCTATGGTCTCAACACAGCCACAGTTTGGAAACAATAATACCAATAATTCCATGTTTGCAAAAGGAATTTCTATGGTGGGCCCAAGCATGTCAAACAAACAAAGGTCTCCCATTCTGCAAGCCTCAAGCAAATCAAGTCATCACAACAGATGCCTCAGATTATGCCTGGGGGGGGGGGGGCGCATGTGACAGACAGGTGCATTCAGGGCAAATGGTCCCAAAAGGAAAAGCACCTTCACATCAATCAGAAAGAAATGCTAGCAGTGATAAATGCAAGTACAGCTTTCAAGGACCTCCTGCATCCAGGACAATTATTGATAAGAACAGACAACACCACAGTAATGTGATACATAAACAAACAAGGAGGAACACATTCATACCCCCTGTGCAGACTAGCCATGACACTTTGGAACTTGGCTCTGGAATGGCAAATCGAACTTCAGGCACAGTACTTGCCAGGTTTGGAAAACACGCTGGCAGACAATCTAAGCAGAAATATGACAGATCCACACGAATGGAAGTTGCATCCTCAAGTGTTTACAAAGATAATCCAAGCGTGGGGGAGGCCAGACATAGATCTCTTCGCCTCCCACAGGAATCATCAATTGGAAAAGTTCTGTTCAAGGAACTTTCATCCAAAGGCCTGGAGAGTGGATGCCCTTTCATTCAGTTGGGCAGCATGGACAGTTTACGCTTTCCCACCTCTGCCTCTTCTGCCCAAGGTGCTCTTGAAAGCAAGAGCAGACAGACCGAAGATGATACTGATTGCTCCAGACTGGCCAAGACAACACTGGTACCCACTCCTGAGGAGCCTAACACATACTCCTCCCTGGTCCCTACCTCTAATGCCTCTTCTGCTGACTCAGCGCAGCTACAAAACTCTTCACAGTCAGCTGAAAACACTCAATCTCACTGCATGGAAAATTCCTTAACACCACAACAGACCCTACTCCCCAAAGAGGTGCAGGATGTCATTTTGGAGGCCAGAAGGCCATCTACTAGAAAGGCTTACTCCGCAAAATGGAAACGGTTTTGCTCTTGGAATGAGAAAAAAGGCTAGGACCCTAGAAAACTGAATTTGCCTCAGGTATTACAGTATCTAGCTGAGCTGCTGAACAGTGGACTTTCATTTTCCTCCATAAAAATCCATGCCTCAGCCATTTCTGCAGAATTCAACACTGATCCACCCTTATTCTCTCACCCACTCTTAAGACAGTTCCTCAGAGGGGCTAAGAATATAAGACCACCAAGGAAACAACCAATGCCAGCCTGGGACCTTAATTGCATTCTAGAAAAATTAACATTGCCTCCCTTTGAACCAGCTGCCTCAACAGATTTGCAATATTTGTCCTGGAAAACAGCCTTCCTTCTGGCCATTACCTCAGCTCATAGGGTTTCGGAACTACAAGCCCTCATGGCTGTGCAGCCCTTTCTCATCTTCCATCAGGACAGGGTTTCCCTTCGAACCAACCCGTCATTTATGCCTAAAGTGGTATCCAGGGTAGCTTTAAATCAAGCCATACACTTACCTACCTTTTACCCCAATCCTCAAAACAAAGGGGAAAGGCTGCTACACTCCTTAGACATCCATAGACAGCTACATTATTATTTGGACAGAACAAAGCCTTTCAGGAAATCAGAACAACTTTTTGTGTCCTATGCTGTAGGAGCTCAAGGGAAGCCAGTTACCAAACAGACCATTTCAAAATGGATAGGCCACTGCATACAGTTTTGTTACTCCTATCATGGAAAATCTGTCCCTACAGGCATCAGATCCCACTCCACCAGGGCCACAGCTACCTCTACAGCCTTCCTCAGAGGAGTTCCTACCAAAGATATTTTGGAGGCAGCCACTTGGAGTTCTGTGCATACCTTCACAAAACACTACCACCTGCCTTTATATTCCAAAACTAGAGCAGGCTTTGCCACTGCTGTGTTGCAGGGCATTCTGGCTCATCCCAGTTCCACCTAGTGCCTACCACCCTGTGCGTAGCTTTGGGATTCTACCCATCTGTGATTACTGCAGCTGTATGCACGATGAACATAGTACAGTTTTGTACCTACCATAAATGTAGATGTTCGAGTGCTAATACAGCTGCAGTACAGTTTTCCCTCCCTCCTTCCCCTCTTGGTAAAGGCCTAGGGCCTAACCCCTCTTCATACAACCTGATTGGGTTATCCTTCTAGGGTATATTTGCTTGCAACTACTGATTTTTGATTATATTGCATTGCATGTATATAAATATAATTTATGTATTGCCTTCCTTCTGGGGGCACCTGACATCTGGGGCAAGAAAGACTGAAGAAAATGGCATCAGCTGTGTCTTATATACCCCTGCCTCACTGACGTCAGGAAAGAAAGCGACAACAACCGACGCCGGACCTAGACTTTGGAATTCGGCCGACCGAGGACCCGCCTGATGGCAGAAAACCCATCTGTGATTACTGCAGCTGTATTAGCACTCGAACATCTACATTTATGGTAGGTACAAAACTGTACTTTTCTGACAGTACGTTGTCAGACTTACAGCACCATTATCTTTTGTGTGACAGTATGTTCTCAGACTTACAGCACTTTTTGCCTGACAGAATAATGTCAGACTTACAGCACCATTACCTTTTGTCTGACAGTATGTTGTCAGACTTACAGCACCATTACCTTTTGTCTGATGGTATGTTCTCAGACTTACAGCACCATTTGTCTGGCAGTATGTTGTCAGACTTACAGCACCATTACCTTCTGTCTGACATTATGTTGTCAGACATACAGCACCATTACCTTTTGTCCGATAGTATGTTCTCAGACTTACAGCACCATTTGTCTGGCAGTATGTTGTCAGACTTACAGCACAATTACCTTCTGTCTGACATTATGTTGTCAGACTGACAGCACCATTACCTTTTGTCTGACAGTATGTTGTCAGAATTACAACACCATTATCTTTTGTCCGACAGTATGTTGTCAGACTTACAGTGCCATTACCTTTTGTCTGACATTATGTTGTTAGAATTACAGCACCATTTGTCTGACAGTATGTTGTCAGACTTACAGCACCATTACCTATTGTCTGACAGTATATTCTCAGACTTACACCACCATTATCATTTGTCTGACAGTATGTTGTCAGACTTACAGCACCATTTGTCTGACAGTATGTTGTCAGACTTGCAGCACCATTTGTCTGACACTATGTTATCAGACTTACAGCACCATTTGTCTGACAGTATGTTCTCAGACTTACAGCACCATTTGTCTGACATTATGTTGTCAGACTTACAGCACCATTTGTCTGACAGTATGTTGTCAGACTTCCAGCAACATTACCTTTTGTCGGACAGTATGTTCTCAGACTTATACCACCATTACCATTTGTCTGACAGTATATTCTCAGACTTACAGCACCATTTGTCTGACAGTATGTTGTCCGACTTACAGCACCAGTACCTTTTTTCTGACAATTTGTTGTCAGACTTACAGCACCATTACGTTTTGTCTGACAGTATGTTGTCAGACGTACTGCACCATTACCTTTTGTCTGACAGTATGTTGTCAGCTTACAGCACCATTACCTTTTGTCTGACAGTATGTTCTCAGACTTACAGCACCATTTGTCTGACACTATCACACTTACAACACCATTTGTCTGACAGTATGTTGTCAGACTTACAGCACCATTTGTCTGACAGTATGTTGCTGACTTACAACACTATTACCTTCTGTCTGACAGTATGTTGTCAGACTTACAGCACCATTACCTTTTATCTGACAGTATGTTGTTAGACTTACAGCACCATTAGCTTTTGTCCGAGTATGTTCTCAGACTAACTGCATGATTACCTTTTGTCTGACAGATTGTTGTCAGACTTACATCACCATTACCTTTTGTCTGACAGTATGTTGTCAGCCTTACAGCACCATTACCTTTTGTCCAACAGTATGTTGTCAGACTTACAGCAACATTACCTTTTTTCTGGCAGTATGTTGTCAGACTTGCAGCACCATTACCTTTTGTCCGAAAGTATGTTTCTGACTTACAGTACCATTTGTCTGACAGTATGTTCTCAGACTTACAGCACCATTACCTTATGTTTGACAGAATGTTGTCAGACTTACACCATTACTTTTTTTCTGACAGTATGTTGTCAGACTTACAGCACCATTAACTTTTCTCTGACATTACATTTTCAGACTCACAGCACCATTACCTTTTGTCTGACAGTATGTTCTCAGACTTACAGCACCATTACCTTTTGTTTGACAGAATTTTGTCAGACTTACACCATTACCTTTTGTCCAACAGTATGTTGTCAGACTTACAGCACCATTTGTCTGACAGTATATTCTCAGACTTACAGCACCATTTGTCTGACAGTATGTTGTCTGACTTACAGCACCAGTACCTTTTTTCTGACAGTTTGTTGTCAGACTTACAGCACCATTACGTTTTGTCTGACAGTGTGTTTTCAGACGTACTGCACCATTACCTTTTGTCTGACAGTATGTTGTCAGCTTACAGCACCATTACCTTTTGTCTGACAGTATGTTCTCAGACTTACAGCACCATTTCTCTGACACTGTTATCACACTTACAACACCATTTGTCTGACAGTATGTTGTCAGACTTACAGCACCATTTGTCTGACAGTATGTTGCTGACTTACAACACCATTACCTTCTGTCTGACAGTATGTTGTCAGACTTACAGCACCATCACCTTTTGTCCGACAGTATGTTGTCAGACTTACAGCACCATTACCTTTTGTCTGATAGTATGTTCTCAGACTTACAGCACCATTACCTTTTGTCTGAATGTACGTTTCTGACTTACAGTACCATTTGTCTGACAGTATGTTCTCAGACTTACAGCACCATTACCTTTTGTTTGACAGAATGTTGTCAGACTTACACCATTACCTTTTTTCTGACAGTATGTTGTCAGACTTACAGCACCATTAACTTTTCTCTGACATTACATTTTCAGACTCACAGCACCATTACCTTTTGTCTGACAGTATGTTCTCAGACTTACAGCACCATTACCTTTTGTTTGACAGAATTTTGTCAGACTTACACCATTACCTTTTGTCTGACATTATGTTGTTAGAATTACAGCACCATTTGTCTGACAGTATGTTGTCAGACTTACAGCACTATTACCTATTGTCTGACAGTATATTCTCAGACTTACACCACCATTACCATTTGTCTGACAGTATGTTCTCAGACTTACAGCACCATTTGTCTGACACTATCTTGTCAGACATACAGCACCATTTGTCTGACAGTATGTTGTCAGACTTACAGCACCATTTGTCTGACACTATTTTGTCAGACTTACAGCACCACTTGTCTGACAGTATGTTCTCAGACTTACAGCACCATTTGTCTGACATTATGTTGTCAGACTTACAGCACCATTTGTCTGACAGTATGTTGTCAGACTTCCAGCAACATTACCTTTTGTCGGACAGTATGTTCACAGACTTACACCACCATTACCATTTGTCTGACAGTATGTTCTCAGACTTACAGCACCATTTGTCTGACAGTATGTTGTCAGACTTATAGCTCCATTACATTTTGTCTGACAGTATGTTGTCAGACGTAGTGCACCATTACCTTTTGTCTGACAGTATGTTGTCAGGTTACAGCATCATTACCTTTTGTCTGATAGTATGCTGTCAGACTGACAGTACCATTTGTCTGACAGTATGTACTCAGACTAATAGCACCATTACCTTTTATCCGACAGTATGTTGTCAGACTTACAGCACCATTACCTTTTGTCCGACAGTATGTTGTCAGACATACAGCACCATTACTTTTTGTCTTACAGTATGTTCTCAGACTTACAGCACCATTACCTTTTGTTTGACAGAATGTTGTCAGACTTACACCATTACCTTTTGTCCAACAGTATGTTGTCAGACATACAGCACCATTACTTTTTGTCTTACAGTATGTTCTCAGACTTACAGCACCATTACCTTTTGTCTGACAGTATGTTCTGAGACTTTCAGCACCATTACCTTTTGTCGGACAGTATGTTTTCAGTCGTACTGCACCATTACGTTTTGTCTGACAGTATGTTGTCAGATGTACTGCACCATTACCTTTTGTCTGACAGTATGTTCTCAGACTTACAGCACCAGAACCTTTTTTCTGACAGTATGTTGTCAGCTTACAGCACCAGTACCTTTTGTCTGACAGTATGTTCTCAGACTTACAGCACCATTTGTCTGACACTATGTTATCACATTTACAACACCATTTGTCTGATGGTATGTTGTCAGACTTACAGCACCATTTGTCTGACAGTATGTTGTCTGACTTACAACGCCATTACCTTCTGTCTGACAGTATGTTGTCAGACTTACAGCACCATTACCTTTTATCTGACAGTATGTTGTTAGACTTACAGCATCATTAGCTTTTGTCTGAGTATGTTCTCAGACTAACAGCACAATTACCGTTTGTCTGACAGAATGTTGTCAGACTTATATCAGCATTACCTTTTGTCCGACAGTATGTTGTCAGACTTACAGCACCATTACCTTTTGTCTGACAGTATGTTATTAGACTTACAGCACCATTATCTTTTGTCCAACAGTATGTTTTCAGTCGTACTGCACCATTACCTTTTGTCTGACACTATGTTGTCAGCTTACAGCACCATTACCTTTTGTCTGACAGTATGTTCTCATACAGCACTATTACCTTTTGTCCGACAGTATGTTCTCAGACATACACCAGCACTGGTCTGACAGTATGTTGTCAGACTTACAGCACCATTATCTTTTGTCTGAAAGTATGTTGTCAGACTTACAGCATCATTACCTTTTGTCTGATAGTATGTTGGCAGACTTACGGCACCATTACCTTTTTTTCTGACAGTTTGTTGGCAGACTTACAGCACCATTACCTTTTGTCTATCAGTATGTTGTCAGTCTTACAGCACAATTACCTTTTGTCTGACAGTATGTTCTCAGACTTACAGCGCCATTTGTCTGACAGTATGTTGTCTGACTTGCAACACCATTACCTTCTGTCCGACAGTATGTTGTCAGACTTACAACACCATTACCATTTCTCTGATATTATGTTGTCAGACTTACAGTACATTTTGTTTGACAGTATGTTCTCAGACCTACAGCACCATTTGTCTCACAGTATGTTGTCAGAGCACCATTACTTTTTCTCTGACAGTATGTTGTCAGACTTACAGCACTATTACCTTTTGTCCGGCAGTATGTTGTCAGACCTACAACACCATTACTTTTGTCTGACAGTATGTTGTCAGACTTACAGCACCATTACCCTTTGTCTGACAGTTTATCCTCACAGCACCATTTGTTTGAAAGTATGTTGTCAGACTTACAGCACCATTTGTCTGACAGTATGTTGTCTGACTTACAACACCATTACTTTCTGTCTGACAATATGTTGTCAGACTAACAACACCAGGTCCATTACCATTTGTCTGACAGTATGTTTTCAGACTTACAGTACCATTTGTCTGGCAGTATGTTCTCAGATTTACAACACCATTTGTCTGACAGTATGTTGTCAGACTTACAGCTCCATATGTCTGAGAGTATGTTGTATGACTTACAACATCATTACCTTCTGTCTGACAGTATGTTCTCAGACTTACAGCACCATTACCGTTTGTCTGGCTGTCTGTTGTCAGACTTACAGCACCATTACCTTTTGTCCGATAGTATGTTGTCAGACGTACAGCACCATTACCTTTTGTCTGACAGTATGTTGTCAGACTTACAGCAATATTACCTTTTGTCTGACAGTATGTTGTCAGACTTACAGCACCATTACCTTTTGTCTGACAGTATGTTGTCTGACTTACAACAACATTACTATTTGTCTGACAGTATGTTGTCTGACTTACAACACCATTACCATTTGTCTGACAGTATGTTGTTAGTCTTACAGCACCATTACCTTTTGTCTGACAGTATGTTGTCAGAATTACAGCACCATTACCTTTTCTCTGACAGTATGTCAGACTTACAGCACCATTACCTTTAGTCCGACAGTATGTTGTCAGACTTACAACATGTCAGACTTATAGCACCATTACCTTTTGTCCGATAGTAGGTTGTCAGACTTACAACATTTTTACCTTTTGTCTGCCAGCATGTTGTCAGACTTACAGCACCATTACTTTTTGTCTGACAGTATGTTGTAAGACTTACAAAACCATTACCTTTTGTCTGACAGTATATTGTCAGACTTACAGCACCATTACCTTTTGTGTGACAGTATGATGTTCATCGTGTTTCACTGTTGCAGTCATTACACTTGGGTTATCCTGCTGGCATGCTACCCGCAGTCGGCCTGAATTCCAAAGTCCTGGTCCGGTGTCGGTTGCTGTCACCTCTTCCCTGACGTCAGTGCGCCAGGGGTATAAAAGATGCAGCCGATGCCATTTTCCCCAGTCTTTTTTGCCGCGCGGTGCCCGAAGCAAAAGCAGTTCACAAGTGCCGTTCAGCTGACTTCTGAGATTTTCGAAATTTAATTTCAGATCCAAAGTCTTCAATAAAGCTAAGTACCCCACTGGGGAAACTTTTTCTTACTCCAGACCGATGTCAGTAAAAGTTAACAATTGTATTTGTTGTGGGAAGCAAATACCTCATAAGCATTTTCATTCTTACTGTATTCCTTGCCTAGGCCCTGACTATGATGTTGCTAGTTGTCGGTTTTGCACTAGATTCAACCAACGCACTATTAAGCGTCGGTTCGATTTTGCTTTACACTACTTTGGCCGAAGGTTTACCTATATAATGCCGTCGGAACAACCGACGACCGGAGTTTATAAAAAGCGCAAGGACAAAGAAAAGGACAGGCATCCGAGGTCCAAAACCGACGACGAAGTCTCTTCTAGGCCAGTCGCTGGTTCACCGGTGCTCAGTGAGGCGCTTTCACAGCCCCTGACTCCCGCTACCTCAGAGCCACAGGCTGCCTCCGACTCCCACGTGGAGACAACTAGACCTCTGGAAACTCAAGGTATTGGGCCTACAGAAACTATTCCCTCAGATGGGTCTGGAGCCGCTGAGCAGACATCGGCTTCTGAGGGTGTTTTCAGACCTTCACAGCTTACTATCAAGACCACTTCAGCAGCCAAGGCAAAGTCCAAAACACCTTTAAAGACAAAGAAACAAGTACAGCATTCACCTGGACAGTCATCCATGCCCAAGAAACAGATGCTTAAAATGGCAGAGGACCTAATTATTCTGATCAGGGGTTCCCATCCCCCTCCTGATAAAAGGCCTAGGCAAGATACTGACTATGATTCCTCTGACCAGGTTTCTATTTCCTCTGATTCCTCTTCAGACCAGGGATATTCTCTTCCTCCCTATGAGGACTCTGACGCTGAAGAATCTATCCCTTCACCCTCTCCTCCTGAGGATTACTCTTTTGGGGAAACCCTGCACACCATGCGGGAGCATTTCCATTGGTAGGGCCAGGATTATTCAGAATCCAAGAAAAGGCTCAGAGACTTTCTTTTTCTGCCTCAGCACAGGCCCCTTGCTATTCCCCCTGTACTAGATATTGTTGATGATGTATTTTCTGAATCCAGTTTGTCTCCTGATTCTTTACCCCTGCACCAGTTAAGCCAGATAGGTACTACAGGGTCCCAGATTCCCATAAATTTCTTTATAAAAACCCTGCTGCTGACCCAGAAACAATTTTTCAGGGTCCCAAAGGCATCAAGGCTTCCACTGCAAAAAACCCTGTGCCCTCTGATAGGGATTCTAGAGCACTGGGCAGATGGGGGAAAAAAGTTTACACCTCTGCTACTTTAGCTGTAAGGGCTTTAAACTGCCAGTTTCACATGCTTAAATATCAACAATACCTAATGTCTTTGCTAAAACAGAAAATGCTTACAAGCTCAGAATGTTCTGAAAATAAGGAAATGCAGGATTTATTGCTTGCAACTGAACAAGTGGGAAAGCATACTTTGCAATGTGGTTTTGATTCATTAGAGGCGTCTTGCAGAGCCGCAGTTACAGGTTCTGTCATTCGAAGGCATGCTTGGTTAAAAGAACAAAGTTTACCTGATCATGTTAAAGCAAAATTGTTGGATGCTCCATTACAACATGATACTTTGTTTGGTGTTAAGGCAGAAGAGGTGTTAAAGAAAATGGAGGATAAAGCAAAATCAATGCAGACAGTAAAGGATTTCTTACAGTTTCAGCCACCCAGATTTAGCAGGAACTGGCCTTCAAAAAATTGGTCCTTTCCAGTGTCAGACAGGCCACAAAGAGGCAGATACAGATGCCCAAGAGGCAGATCTCAGCCCCAAGGCTCATACAGACCTAAGCAATGGGGTGCTTCAGCCCCCAAAGGTGGAGAAGACAAATCACAACCTTATAGGAAACAGTCCCAATGACTTTCCTCTACCAATGCCAAGCTCTTACCTTTTGACAGCACCCTTAGGGGGAAAACTAGCACTTTTCTCACAAAATTGGCACATGATCACCCAGGACAAATGGGTACTGAATATTGTTTCCCAGGGTTACAGGTTCCACTTTCACACCCTACCAAGGTCGAAAGGTATACCAGACCTACCACACAATCAATGGGCAGAGGCACAAAAACAAATTTCTGCTCTCATGGACATGAGGGCTATCCAAAAGGTACCACAGCAAGAGCAGGGACAAGGATTTTACTCAAGACTTCTCTTGGTACCCAGAAAGGACAAAGCTTGGAGACCAATACTGGACATGTCTACTCTAAATACTTTCCTGGACGTTCCAAAATTCAAAATGTTGACACTGCAGCAACTTCTACCCATGCTGGGCAAGAAGGCTTGGCTAGTTACCTTGGACCTCAAAGAGGCATACCTGCATGTCCCAATCAGACAATCTTGCAGAAGATACCTCAGATTCATAGCTGGCTCAATGTATTACCAATTCACTGCAATGCCATTTGGCTTATCTACTGCGCCCAGGGTCTTCACAAAATGCCTGGCACCAGTAATTGCATTTTGCAGACAAAAAGGAATTCAAATATATCCCTACTTGGACGACTGCCTTATTCAAGTGGACAGCAAGGACATTCTACTAAAGCATCTGGCATTTGTAAAAAGATTACTAATTTGCCTAGGGTACACAGTAAACGAAAAGAAATCAAAACTATTGCCCTCTCAAGAGATAATATTCCTGGGTGCAAGCTTAAATTCAACTGCCCAGATGGCTTATCTCATGCCAGTCAAACAAAGGCAACTGACTCATTACTTTCAAATGATGGCAACAAAGACCCAGCTACCTGCAAGAAAAATTCTGCAGGCTTTGGGCTTCATGGCATCCTGAATCCTGCTAATTCCATATGCAAGACTGCATATGAGGAAGCTACAATGGTATCTAAAAAGTGTTTGGACTCAACATTGCCACAGCCTGGAAACAACAAATTACTCTCATTCCCTGCCTGCAACAAGAGTTTCGATGGTGGGCACTGGCCTGTCACCACAACAAGGGACAGCCTTTCACTTTACCCAAAGCCAGGCAGACACTAACAACAGATGCATCGGATTATGCCTGGGTAGCACACATGGCAGGAAAATGTATACAGGGCAAGTGGCCCACAGACCAAATGCATCTTCATATCAATCAAAAAGAGATGTTAGCTGTCCAGAATGCCCTGACAGCCTTCAATGATCTACTACATCCAGGACAACTATCACTAAAGATGGACAATACTACAGTCATGTGGTACATAAACAAGCAAGGGGGCACACATTTTTACCCCCTCTGCAGGCAAGCCATGACTTTGTGGAACACAGCATTGGCCTATCAAGTACATCTGCAGGCACAATTCCTGCCAGGAAAGAAAAATACTCTGGCAGACGAACTAAGCAGAAACCTCATGGACCCTCACGAGTGGAAACTAGATCCACACGTCTTCAGTATGATAACAAAGAAATGGGGATGCCCAGACATAGAACTATTTGCCTCCCCTCACAACTGCCAACTACAGAGATTCTGCACAAGGACTTATCACTCACAAGCATGGAAGGTGGATGCTCTATCATTCAGCTGGAAAAGCCTAACAGTTTATGCCTATCCACCACTACCTCTACTCCCCAAGGTACTCCTAAAAGTCAGACAAGAGAAGCCAAAAATGATTCTGATTGCCCCAGACTGGCCACGCCAGCACTGGTACTCAATCCTAAAGAACGTTTCTCAAGGGCCAACCTGGACTTTACCTCAAATTCCTCATCTGCTGACCCAACAAAACAATCAGAGCCTGCACAGCCAACTCAAAACCTTAAATCTGCCTGCATGGCGAATAATATAGCCACTCAGAACACACCTCTCTCTAAAGCAGTTATGGATGTCATTTTGGAAGCCAGGAGGCCCAGCACCAGGAAATCTTATGCAGAAAAATGGAAGAGATTCTGTGCTTGAAACCAGGCACAAGGACTTGAACCACTTGTTCCTAATATTCCTCAGATTTTACAATATCTAACTAAGATGCTGGACAAAGGCCTATCATTCTCATCAATTAAGATCCATGCCGCTGCCATTTCAGCTCATTACAATACAGAGCCTCCTATTTCCTCTCATCCACTACTAAGACAGTACCTCAGAGGGGCAAAAAACATAAGGCCCCCAAGGAGAGCACCAATACCAACATGGGACCTCAACTTTGTCTTGGAAAAGCTCACACTGCCTCCTTTTGAGCCAGCCAATACAGCTGAGATAAAATTCTTATCATGGAAAACTGCTCTGCTCCTAGCAATAACTTCAGCAAGAAGAGTCTCAGAGTTACAGGCATTAATGGCAGTGGAACCTTTTAACATTTTTCATCTGGACAGGATTTCTCTAAGGACAAACCCAACATTTATGCCAAAGGTAGTATCCAGTGTGGCTCTTAACCAAACCATTCATTTACTAACCTTTTATCCAAATCCCCAGAATAAAGGGGAGAGACTTCTGCACTCTTTGGACATACACAGGCAGCTATGCTTCTACTTGGACAAAACAAAAGCTTTCAGAAAAACTGAGCAACTTTTTGTGGCATACGCTGCAGGATCAAGGAAAGGCTATTTCAAAGCAGACTATTTCAAAATGGATAGGAGACTGCATTCATTTCTGCTATGCACAGCATGGCAAGTCAGTGCCTAAGAATATTAGGCCACATTCTACCAGGGCAGCAGCCACATCAGCAGCCTTTCTCAGAGGAGTACCAACCAAGGAAATTTTGGAAGCTGCAACTTGGAGTTCAGTGCACACTTTTACCAAGCATTATCACTTACCTCTTTATTCTAAATCCAGAGCTGGCTTTGCCACTGCAGTTCTGCAGGGCCTCATAGCCACTCCTAATTCTATTTAGGCCCAGCCGCCCAACCTCAGCTTTGGGATTCAACCCAAGTGTAATGACTGCAACAGTGAAACACGATGAACATAGTACAGTTGTGTACCTACCATAAATGTAGATGTTCAAGTGTATCCACTGTTGCAGTCCAGGTTACCCTCCCACCATCCCCCTTTCATTGCTGGGACTTATCTGTACTTCTCTATTCTATACAACCTATGTGGTGTATTTGCTTGTAGAGGAAGGTAATGTTTATGTTACTGCATGCTTTTTTATTTGCAAATTTTTAGCCTACCCTTTTGGGGGCACCTGACATCTGGGGCAAGAAAAACTGAAGAAAATGGCGTCGGCTGCATCTTTTATACCCCTGCCGCACTGACATCAGGGAAGAGGTGACAGCAACCGATGGCAGACCAGGACTTTGGAATTCAGGCAGACTGCGGGTAGCCTGCCATCAGGATAACCCAAGTGTAATGACTGCAACAGTGAATACAATCAAACATCTACATTTATGGTAGGTACACAACTGTACTTTCTCAGACTTACAGCACTTTTTTTCTGACAGAATAATGTCAAACTTATAGCACCATTACCTTTTCTCTGACAGTATGTTGTCAGACTTACAACACCATTACCTTTTGTCTGACAGTATGTTCTCAGACTTACAGCACCATTACCTTTTGTCCGACAGTATTTTGTCAGACTTACAGCACCATTACCTTTTCTCTGACAGTATGCTGTCAGACTTACAACACCATTACCTTTTGTCCAACAGTATGTTGTCAGACTTACAGCACCATTACCTTTTGTCTGACAGTATGTTGTCAGACATACAGCACCATTGCCTTTTGTCTGTCAGTATGATGTTTATTGTGTTTCACTGTTGCAGTCATTACTCTTGCGTTATCCTGCTGGCAGGCTACCCGCAGTCGGCCAGAATTCCAAACTCTAGGTCCGGCGTCGGTTGCTGTCACCTCTTCCCTGACTTCAGTGCACCAGGGGTACAAAAGATGCAGCCGACGCCATTTTCTTCAGTCTTTCTTGCTGCACGATGCCCAAAGCAAAATCAGTTCGCAAGGCCCGGTCGGCCGACTCCTGAGATTTTCAAATCTGAATTTCAGAACCGAAGTCTTTCTGGCAGTATGTTCTCAGACTTACAACACCATTGGTCTGACAGTATGTTGTCAGACTTACAGCACCATTACCTTTTGTCTGACAGTATGTTCTCAGACTTACAGCACCATTTGTCTGACATTGTGTTGTCAGACTTACAGCACCATTAGCTTTTGTATGACAGTATGTTGTCAGACTTACAACATCATTATCTTTTGTCCGACAGTATGTTGTCAGACGTATAGCACCATTACCTTTTGTGTGACAGTATGTTCTCAAACTTATAGCACCATTTGTCTGGCACTATGTGTTCAGACATACAGCACCATTACCTTTTCTCCGATAGTATGTTATCAGACTTACAGCACCATTACATTTTTTCCGACAGTATGTTTTCAGACTTCCAGCCACATTACCTTTTGTCGGACAGTATGCTCTCAGTCTTACAACACAATTTCCTTTTGTCTGACAGTATGTTCTCAGACTTACAGAAAGTACAGTTTTGTACCTACCATAAATGTAGATGTTCGAGTGTTCACCCTGCTGCAGTCATCACACTTGGGTTATCCTGCCATCATGCGGTCCCACAGTCGGCCCGAATTCCAAAGTCTTGGTCTGGCATCGGTTGCTTTCACTTCTTCACTGACGTCAGTGCGCCAGGGGTATATAAGAGGCATTGAATGCCATTTTCTTCAGTTTTTCTTGCCCCAGATGTCAGGTGCCCCCAATAAGTAGGCAATATATATATATATATATATATATATATATATATATATATATATATATATAATATATATATACATATAGCTATATAAAACTAAAACAAAACCCTTAGGCACAAGCAAATACACCACAGAGGTAGTATAGGATAGAGTGGTAGAGATAAGTTCAGCTAGTTCAGAGGGGATGGATGGAGGGTAACCTGGACTGCAGCAGGGTGAACACTCGAACATCTACATTTATGGTAGGTACAAAACTGTACTGTGTTCATCATGTTACCCTGCTGCAGTCATCACACTTGGGTTGAATCCCAAAGCTAAGGATGGGAGGTGGAGTCAGACAGGGTTAGAAGAAGCTAGTTAGCCTGCAAAACTGCAGTGGCAAAACCAGCTCTAGTCTTAGAGTATAGAGGTAAGTGATAGTGTTTGTTGAAGGTGTGCACTGAACTCCAAGTAGCAGCTTCCAGAATATCCTTGGTTGGCACTCCCCTGAGAAAGGCTGCTGATGTAGCTGTGGCCCTGGTGGAGTGGGACCTAATGTTAGCAGGTACAGGTTTCCCATGATGTGTGTAACAGAAAAGTATGCAATGCCCTATCCATTTTGAAATGGTCTGTTTTGAGATAGCTTTTCCTTGTGATCCTGTAGCATAGGCTACAAAAAGCTGGTCAGTTTCTCTGAAAGCCTTAGTTTTATCCAAGTAGTAACGTAATTGCCTCTGAATGTCCAAAGAGTACAGGAGTCTTTCTCCTTTGTTCTGGGGATTTGAGAAGAAGGTGGGCAAGTGAATGGTTTGGTTTAGGACCACACTGGATACCACCTTTGGCATAAAGGAAGGATTTGTTCATAGAGAGACTCTGTCTTGATGAAAAATGAGGAAAGGTTCCACTGCCATTAGTGCCTGTAGCTTTGAGACCCTTCCAGCTGAGATTATTGCTAGTAGTAGGGCAGTTTTCCATGAAAGAAATTATAAATCAGCAGAAAAAGCTGGTTCAAAGGGCGGTAGTGTAAGCTTTTCCAGAACAAAGTTGAGATCCCAAGTAGGTGTTGGAGCTCTTCTTGGCGGTCTTAAGTTCTTAGCCCCTCTGAGGAACTGTCTCAGGAGTGGATGTGAGAATAAAGGAGGATCCGTGCTGTAATGAGCAGAAATTGCTGAGGCATGGATCTTAATAGATGAAAAGGAAAGTCCTTTGTGTAACACCTCAGTTAAATATTGTAGAATCTGAGGGATGTTTGGATAAAGGGGATTTAGGCCTATAGCCTGGTTCCAGGTGCAAAATCTTTGCCATTTGTCTGAATAGGTTTTCCTGGTGCTGGGTCTCCTGGCCTCCAGAATGACATCCATAACAACTTTGGATAAAGGTGTTGGCTGGTTGTTTAGGTAATTTGCCATGCAGCCTGGTTTAAAGTCTTGAGCTGGCTGTGTAGAATCTGATGATCTCGCTGGGTGAGCAGGTGAGGAATTTGTGGCAAAATCCATGGTGGGCCGTGGGCCATGTTCCTTAAAATTGGATACCAATGCTGGTGTGGCCAGTCTGGCACAACGAGTATCATTTGTGGTCTCTCTAATTTGACTTTCAGCAGTACCTTTGCTAGAAGAAGTAGTGGAGGGAAGGCATAAACTGTCAATGTTTTCCAACTGAATGAGAGGGCATCCACTTTCCAAGCTAGTGGGTGGAAGGTCCTTGTGCAAAATTTTTGAAGTTGGTGGTTGTGGGGGCTTACAAACAGATCTATGTCTGGGCGTCCCCATTTTTGAGTTATCATTGCAAATACTTGTGGATCTAGTTTCCATTAGTGTGGATCCATGATATTTCTGCTTAGGTCATCTGCCAATGTGTTTTTCTGTCCTGGCAGGAATTGTGCTTGTAATTGAACCTGGTAAGACAGTGCAGTATTCCACAAGGTCATTGCTTGCCTGCATAGAAGGTAGGAATGTGTGCCCCCTTGCTTGTTTATGTACCACATGACTGTGGTATTGTCTGTCTTTATTATTAGTTGTCCTGGGTGTAGAAGGTCCTTGAAAGCTGTTAGGGCATTCTGTACTGCTAGCATTTCTTTTTGATTGATATGCAGATGCCTCTGATCTGTAGTCCATTTGCCCTGAATGCACTGCCCTGCCATGTGTGCTCCCCAGGCATAGTCCGATGCATCTGTTGTCATAGTTTGCCTGGCTGTGGGTAAGGTGAAAGGCTGACCCTTGTTGAGGTCACATGCCTGTGCCCACCATAGAAACTCCTGTTGAAGGCAGGGAATGAGTGGTATCATTGTTTCCAAGCTGTGGCTGTGCTGAGTCCATACACTTTTCAGGTACCATTGCAATTTCCTCATATGCAGTTTTGCAAATGGTATTAGTAGTATGCAAGATGCCATGAATCCCAAGGCCTGCAGAATTTTTCTTGCAGGGAGTTGGGTCTTTGTTGCCATTATTTTGAAATATTGAAACAGCTGTCGTTGCTTGTCTGGCATGAGATAAGCCATCTGAGACGTTGTATTGAAGCTGGCACCCAGGAATATTATGTTTTGTGAGGGCACTAGTTTTGATTTCTTTTCATTTACTGTGTACCCTAGGCAACTTAGAAGGTGTTTGACAAATGCCAGATGCTTTAAAAGAATGTCTTTGCTTTCTGCTTGAATAAGGCAGTCGTCCAGGTATGGGTATATTTGAATTCCATTTTGTCTGCAGTATGCAATTACTGGTGCCAGGCATTTTGTGAAGACCCTAGGCGCAGTAGATAAGCCAAAGGGCAGTGCAGAGAATTGATAATGCTTTGAACCTGCGATGAAGCGGAGGTATCTTCTGCAAATTTGTCTGATAGGGACATGCAGGTATGCCTCCTTGAGGTCCAAAGTGACTAGCCAAGCATTCTTGCCCAGCATGGGAAGAAGCTGCTGTAGTGTTAGCATCTTGAATTTTGGTACTTGCAAATAGGTGTTCAAAATTGAAAGATCCAGAATGGGTCTCCATGCCTTGTCCTTTCTTGGGACTAGGAAGAGTCTTGAGTAAAATCCTTGTCCTTGCTCCTGTGTAGGTACCTGTTGAATGGCACTCATGTTCATGAGACCTGTAATTTGTTTTTGTGCTTCTGCCCATTGATTTGGTGGCAGGTTTGGCATTCCTTTGTTCCTTGGTAAGGTATGAAAGTGGAATCTGTATCCTTGAGAGACAATGTTTAGAACCCATTTGTCTTTTGTGATGATGTGCCAGTTGTCTGCAAAAAATGCTAGTTTTCCTCCCAAGGGAGTTGCCAGGAGAGATTTGCTTGGTAGTTTGAGGATTGAGTCATTGTGTTTGTCTTCTGCTAGCTTGGGGCCTGTCTTCTCCTTCTTTCTGGGTAGCAGAACCCCATTGACAAGGTTTGTAAGGGCCCTGTGACTGACCTCTGCCCCTTGGGCATCTGTATTTGCCCCTCTGTGATCTGTCTGAAGCTGGAAAGGAACAGTTTTTTGCTGGCCAATTTCTGCTGAATCGAGGGGGTTGTACCTGCAAATAATCCTTGACCGTTTGCATAGACTTTGCCTTATCCTCCATTTTCTTTAAAACCTCTTCTGCTTTGACACCAAATAATACATCCTGTTGTAAAGGTGCATCCAGTAATTTTGCTTTAACATGGTCAGGGAGGGTTTGTTCTTTTAACCAAGCATGCCTACGTATGACAGAGCCAGTAACAGCTGCTCTACAAGAAGCTTCCAATGAGTCAAATCCGCATTGTAAAGTATGTTTGCCCACCTGTTCAGCTGAATGCAACAGATCCTGCATTTCTTTGAATTCAGGCAGTTCTGAATGTGTGCTCATTTTTTGTTTTAACTGAGACATTAGAAATTGTTGATATTTCAACATGTGAAACTGACAATTTAATGCTCTCATAGCCAGAGTAGCTGAGGTGTATATTTTCTTTCCCCATCTATCTAGGGCTCTGGAATCCCTTTCAGAGGGCACAGGATTTTTAGCCATAAATGCTTTTGCTCCCTTAGGACCATGGGAAATTGTTTCTGGGTCAGCTACAGGGCTTTTATAAAGGAATTTGTGTGAGTCAGGAACTCTGTAGTATCTGTCTGGTTTGGCTGGAGCAGGAGGAAGAGAGTCTGGATTTAAACTAGACTCCAAGTAAACATCATCCACAATATCCAGAACAGGAGGGATAGCAAGAGGTCAGTGCTGGGGTAGTAAAAGGAACTCTCTGAGTCTTTTCTTAGAATCTGAGTAATTCTGGCCTTCCCAGTGGAAATGTTCCCTTATGGTATGTAAAGTTTCCCCAAAAGAGTAGTCTTCAGGGGGAGATGCTGAGGGAATAGAGTCCTCAGCATCAGAATCTTCATAAGGTGGAAAAGTGTAATCCTGTTCCTCAGAAGAATCTGAGGAGAGAGAAACCTGGTCAGAGGATGCATAATCCTCCTCATGTGTAGGTCTTTTATCAGGAGGGGGATGGGAACACCTGATAAGGGTAATCAAATCATCAGCCATCTTAAGCATCTGTTTCCTAGGCATGGGGCCTTGAACTGCAGACTGATGTACAGTTTTCTTTGGTTTTAAAGGAGTTTTAAGTTTAGCATAAGACTTAATGGTGAGTGTAGTCGGTCTGAAGACACCTTCAGAAACTGAAGGTGTTTCCTTTGCACCTGTGTCTAGTTCTGCTCCGGTGTTGGTAGAAGGCCTAGTAGATTCCGCATGGGAATCCGCAGCTGTCTGGGGTTCCAGCTCTGCGGTCGTCAGGGGCTGCGTAGGCGCCTCACTGAAAACCGGAGAACCGGCGACAGGGCCATCTGAGGCCTCGGTGTCTGGCTTATTCCTAGGCTGCCTGTCCTTATCCTTGCGTTTTTTATGAGTGGCGGTCGTCGGCTGTTCCGACGGCATGATATAATTAAATTTCCTACCAAAGTAATGCCGTGCGAAGTCAAAACGGCGTTTAATATTTTGTTTATTAAATCTAGTGCAAAACCGACAACCTGTGACGTCGTGGTCTGGGCCTAGGCAAGGAATACAATAGGAATGGAATTCCTTATGAGGTATTTGCTTCTCACAAGAAATGCAATTGTTAACTTTTTCTGACACCGGACTGAGGCAAGAAAATGTTCCCCAATGGGGTATTTAGCTTTACTGAAGACTTCGGACTGAAATTCAAATCGAAAATCTCAGGTGTCGGCCAACCGGCACTTGCGAACTGCTTCTGCTTCGGGCACCACGCGGCAAGAAAGACTGACGAAAATGGCGTCGGATGCCTCTTATATACCTAGGAAAAGAATATGGTTGTCCGTTTCTGTTGCTTCGGTATTTTCAGTGCTGTGGTAGAAAGTTACGGGTCGGGTTCAGGTAAATGTGCGATTGTGTGGATGTGAGTGTTAGGGCAGGTTAGGTGAGTTAGGGTTAGGGCGCGGGTTAGGTATGTGTGCGATTGTGTGGAAGTGAGGGTTAGGGCGAGTAAGGTGTGTTAGGGTAGGGAGCAGGTGAGGTGAGTGTGCAATAGTGACGGACCTTAGGGTTAGGGTTTGGGTTAAGGTAAATAGATAGTGGTGTGTGTATAGTTTGGTGTAGGGTTGGGTGTATGTGTGTTGATTTCTGTTTGTTTGGTGTGCTTGTGTTGTGTGTATGTGTTTTGGATCAGCAATTTTTTTCCCTAGGAAAAAAATCGCTGTTCTGACAGTTTGAAATTGTAAGCTTTCGCTTAAATAAGTTCGATCAATCAGCGTTCGCTTTTTTAAAGGTTCGCTGATCTAATATAGGCCCTACCTTTTGTCCGACATTATGTTGTCAGAATTACAGCACCATTACCTTTTGTCTGACAGTATGTTGTCAGACTTACAGCACCATTACTTTTTGTCCAACAGTATGTTGTCAGACTTACAACACCATTACCTTTTATCTCACAGTATGTTGTCAGACTTACAGCACCATTACCTTTTGTCTGACAATATGTTCTCAGACTTGCAGCACTATTTGTCTGACAGTATGATGTCAGACATACAGCACCATTTGTCTGACAGTACCATTACCATCTGTCTGACAGTATGTTGTCTGACTTACAACACCATTACCATCTGTCTGACAGTGTGTTGTAAGACTTACAACACCATTAACATTTGTCTGACAGTATGTTGTCAGACTTACAGTACCTTTTGTCTGACAGTATGTTCTCAGACTAAAGTTCAGTTTTGTACCTACCATAAATGTAGATGTCCGATAGGTATGCATCTGCAGTCATCACATATGGGTTGTCCTGCCTCAGGCAGCCCTTCGGTCGGCCGGATTCCAAAGTCTGGGTCCGGCGTCGGCTGATGTCGCCCCTTCCCCGATATCAGAGCACCTGGGGTATAAAAGCGTCAGCCGACGCCATCTTCCTCAGTGTTTCTTGCCCCAGATGCCAGGTGCCCTCAAAGGAAGGCTAAATTTGGAGAAATGCAATAAATTCCAAACATGCACAGAAATATATATGTGTATAGATATATATATATATATATATATATATATATATATATATATATATATATATATATAAAACAAATACACCATAATAGATAACCCCAGCTAGCTACGAGAGGGAAAAGTACCCAATAAATACCAAAGAGGGGAAGGAGGGTGGGTAAACCTGACTGCAGATGCATACCTATCGGACATCTACATTTATGGTAGGTACAAAACTGTACTATGTCCTTCAAGGATGCATCTGCAGTCATCACATATGGGTAGAATACCATAGCCAATCTGGGGGTGGAGGATCTATGTAAAGGATGGTGTAGCTAAAATGCCCTGCAAGACTGCCGTAGCAAAGCCTGCTCTGGATCTGGAATATAAAGGTAAATTGTAATGCTTGGAAAATGTATGCACGGAGCTCCATGTAGCAGCTTCTAAAATGTCCTTGGGTAGCCACCCCTCTTAAGAAGGCTGTGGAGGTGGCTGTGGCTCTGGTGGAATGAGGTCTAATGTTAGCTGGCACAGTTTTTCCATGAAGGGAGTAACAAAAACGAATGCAATTCCCTATCCATTTTGAAATTGTCTGTTTGGAAATTGCTTTTCCTTGTGCACCAGCAGCATATGCTACCAACAGCTGGTCAGTTTTTCTGTAGCTTTTAGTTCTGTCCAAGTAGTAGCGCAACTGTCTGTGTATGTCCAGGGTGTGCAGAAGTTTCTCCCCTTTGTTTTGTGGATTTGGAAAGAAGGTAGGCAGGTGAATAGCTTGGTTTAATGAGACCCTGGATACCACCTTTGGCATAAATGAAGGATTGGTTCTCAATGAGACTCTGTCCTGATGAAAAATAAGAAATGGCTGTACTGCCATGAGGGCCTGTAACTCAGATACTCTTCTCGCTGAGGTTATGGCCAGAAGGAAGGCGGTCTTCCAAGACAGGAACTGTAGTTCTGCAGATGCTGCTGGTTCAAAGGGAGGCAGAGTTAGTTTTTCCAAGACGAAGTTAAGGTCCCAAGTAGGCACTGGAGGTTTCCTTGGAGGATTGATGTTTTTAATTCCTCTTAGAAACTGTCTTAGAAGAGGATGAGAAAAGACAGGTGGATCAGTATTGTACTCTGCTGAAATTGCTGAAGCATGAATTTTAATGGAAGAATAAGACAGGCCAGTGTGGATCATTTCTGCCAAGTATTCCAGGATATGTGCCATGTTCATCACTGTCGCATCTAGTCCCTTTGTGGTGCTCCAAGTGTGAAATGTTTTCCATTTTGCTGTATATGCCTTTCTTGTGGAAGGCCAGCGAGCTTCCATGATGATATCCTTCACTCTCTTGGATAGCTTATCCTGAGGAGGAGTCAAAGTATTTTCCAGGCTGTTAGTTGCAAGGTTTTCAGGTTGGAATGCAGAGTTTTGTAATTTGTGCTGTGTCAGGAGAAGTGGCCATTGAGGAAGAGGCCATGGTTTCGTGCGTGACATGCTCTTTAACAGTGGGTACCAGTGCTGTCTTGGCCAGTCCGGAGCTATTAGAATCACTTTTGGCTGTTCTGTCCTGATCTTCAGTAAGACCTTGGTCATTAATGGAAGAGGTGGAAATGCATACACTGTTAGAGTTCTCCAGCTGAAAGATAGGGCGTCCACTTTCCATGCTTGTGGGTGGTATGTCCTTGAGCAGAATTTCTTCAGCTGATGATGGTGGGGGGAGGCAAAAAGATCTATGTCTGGCCTTCCCCATGATTTTGTTATCTGTAGGAAGATGTCTGGGTGCAGCATCCATTTGTGTGCATCCATGATATTTCTGCTTAAGCTGTCCACCAGTATATTGTCTTTTCCTGACACAAACTGGGATTGCAGCTCTATATTGAGTTTCAAGGAAAGTTCCCATAGATTCATTGCCAGTCTGCAAAGAGGGTAGGAATGGGTGCCTCCTTGCTTGTTTATGTACCACAAAACTGTGGTGTTGTCTGTCCTTATTAGCAGGTGGCCTTGATGCAGAAAGAGTTTAAAGGCCTCAATTGCATGTATCACTGCCAGCATTTCCTTTTGGTTTATGTGAATAAGTAGCTCCTTTTGTGACCATAGTCCTTGAATACATCTGCCCTCCATGTGTGCTCCCCAACCGTGGTCTGAAGCTTCCGTTGTAATGGTTTGGCTGGCTACTGGCTTGCTGAAGGGCAGACCCCTGTTTGACTGGCTTGCTTCAGCCCACCACAGAAATTCCTTTTGGAGGCATGGAATGAGTGGGATCAAAGCTTCTAAGCTGTGACTGTGCTGAGTCCATAAACTCCTTAGGTACCATTGTAGTTTCCTCATATGCAGCCTTGCTTGTGGAATCAGAAGAATGCAAGATGCCATGTAACCCAGGGCCTGCAGGATTTTCCTTGCAGTCAGCTGAGTTTGTCTTGTCAGATTCTTGAAGTAATCCGGTAGTTGTCTTTGTTTTTCTTCTGTGAGAAAAGCCATTTGGGTGGTTGTGTCTAGATCCGCACCCAGAAAAGTTATTCTTTGGGATGGAACAAGTCTTGATTTGTGAATGTTGACTGTATATCCCAAGGCCTGCAGTGGATGGCATAATTCAAGTCCTTTACCAAAGTTTGTTGGCTGTCTGCTTGTATAAGGCAGTCGTCCAGATATGGGTATATTTGAATCCCCTGAAGTCTGCAGTGTGCAATTACTGATGCCAGGCATTTTGTGAATACTCTGGACGCAGTAGATAAGCCAAAGGGCAATGCTGAGAATTGATAATGCTCTGAACCTGCAAGAAATCTGAGGTGTCTTCTGAAACTTTGTCTGATAGGGACATGCAGGTATGCCTCCTTGAGGTCTAGAGTCACCAGCCAAGACCCCTTGCCCAGCATGGGAAGGAGTTGCTGTAGAGTCAGCATTTTGAATTTTGGCACAATGAGATAAGTATTCAGTGCGGAAAAGTCGAGAATAGGCCTCCATTGATTTTCTTTTCTTGGAACAAGGAATAGTCTGGAATAAAATCCTTGGCCTTGTTCTGAAAGAGGAACCTTTTCTATAGCTTTCATTTGCATTAAGTTGGAGATTTGTTTCAAAGCCTCTGCCCTTTGATTTGGTGGCAGGTCTGACATGCCTTTTCTTTTTGGCAATGTGTGAAAATGGAACCTGTATCCTCTGTCTATTATTTGCAGTGTCCATTTGTCTCTTGTAATACTGTGCCAATTTTCTGAGAATAAAGAAAGCTTTCCACCCAAAGGTGCTTCTAATTGAGCCCTGGTTGGCGGAGTCAAAGCAAAGTCATTGAGTCTGTCCTTGTGCAGCAGTTGTAGGTCCTGCACTACCTCTCTGGTTGGGAGGCTGACATTGACATCCTCTGTAGGAGCCTCTAGCTTGCCCTCTACCTCTGGCACGCCTGTTCCTGCCTCTCTGAAATCTTTCTGTGTCCGGAAAGGACCAATTCTTGGTAGGCCAATTTCTGCTGAATCTTGGTGGTTGGACTTGTAGAAAATCTTTGACTGTTTGTACAGATTTTGCCTTTTCCTCAAATTTCTTTAAGACTTCCTGAGCAGTGGAGCCAAATAACTTTTGCTTTTCCAGTGGAGCATCCAGAAGCTTAGCTTTAACATGGTCTGGCAGAGATTGTTCCTTCAGCCAAGCATGCCTACGTATGACTGCACCTGTCATAGCTGACCTACATGAAGCTTCCAATGCATCATAACCACACTGTAAAAAATGGTTGCTAACCTGCTGGGAGTTATGTACCAGATCCTGAAGTGATTTGCGATCTAGGGGTTCAGGTGAAGACAGTTTCTTATGCAATTCATCTAACAAATACTCTTGGTACTGTATCATATGAAATTGACAATTTAATGCCCTCATAGAAAGAGTAGCAGAAGTATACACTTTTTTACCCCATCTCTCTAAAGCCCTGGACTCCCTTTCAGAGGGGAGTGGATTTTTAGAAGTGGCAGCTGCAACCCCCTTAGGGCCCTGGGAAATAGTTTCTGGATCAGCAGAGTGGGCCTTGTAAAGAAAATGATGTGAGTCTGGGACCCTGTAGTACCTATCGGGTTTGACAGGGGCCGGAGGAAGAGTGTCAGGGGTTATGCTAGACTCAGAGTACACATCATCAATGACATTCAAAACAGGAGGAATAGCCAAAGGTCTATGCTGAGGTAAATGCAGAAAAGTTCTTAATCTTTTCCTGGAATCAGAGAATTCCTGGCCCTGCCATTTGAAATGCTCTCTCATAGTGTGAAGGGTCTCCCCGAAGGATAGTTCTTCAGGAGGGGAGGCCGAGGGGATTGATTCCACTGCATCAGAATCCTTGTAGGCCGAAAAAGCCTCCTCCTGCTAGTCCGAGAGAGCAGAGCCATCAGAGGCCTCCTCTGAGGAGTGGGGATCGGAGGGCTCAACCCTGGGCCTTTTGTCTAGAGGAGGTTGAGAGTCCCTGTCCGGATGGGGTTGAGAGCCCCTAATTAAGGAAATAAGGTCCCCTGCTAAAGTTAGAATCTGTGAACTTGTAGAGGGTCCCTGAGGAATAACCCTGGGAGGCATAGCTTTTGTATGATTAGCAGCTTTAGCCCTGGTGAATTCCTTTATGGACATGGATGCAGGAGGCCTAGCTGCACCATGTGCTGGTGTAGTTTGGTCTAGAGGAATGGTGTCGGAAGTTTCCAAGACACCAGTTTCTGAAGGAAATTCAATAACCGACTCAGCAGGGGCCTCAGGGGCCGAGGTTGTTGGTAGAGCGGTTTCAGGGGTTGGAAGTACCAAGGACTTGGTTTCAGCCAAGACCGAGACACTCGCGGTAGGCCTGGCTGTGGTTTCAGCCGAAACCGCGGCCCACGTGTGTCGGTCCTTGTCCTTCCGTTTCTTTGTTAAATGTGAAGTCGGAGTCTCCGACGGCATATTGTATGAAAAACTAGCCCCAAAAAATTCCTCTGCAAACTCTGCCCGACGTCTAAGAGTGCGTCGGTTGAAGGAAGCACAGGCTGAACAGGCCGAGACGTCGTGGTCTGGGCCTAGGCAGGGGAGGCAGTAAGAGTGGAAATCCTTATGAGGTATTTGTTTCCCACAAGTTAAGCAATTATTAACTTTATCTGACATCGGCTGAGGCAAGAAAGAGTGCCCAACGGGGTACTTAGCTTTTGAAGTCTTCGGTAGCTGAATTACAGGAGCTGGCCGACCGGCACTTCCGAACTGCTTCTGCTTCGGGCACCACGCGGCAAGAAAGACTGAGGAAGATGGCGTCGGCTGATGCTTTTATACCCCAGGTGCTCTGACGTCGGGGAAGGGGTGACATCAGCCGATGCCGGACCCAGACTTTGGAATCCGGCCGACCGAAGGGCTGCCTGAGGCAGGACAACCCGTATGTGATGACTGCAGATGCATCCTTGAAGGACATCAGCACCATTTGTCTGACAGTATGTTGTCAGACTTACAGCACCATTACCTTTTGTCTGACAGTATGTTGTCAGACTTACAGCGCCATTACCTTTTGTCTGACAGTATGTTGTCAGACTTACAGCACCATTACCTTTTTTCTGATAGTATGTTGTCAGACTTACAGCACCATTACCTTTTGTCTGACAGTATGTTGTCAGACTTATAGCACCATTACCTTTTGTCCGACAGTAGGTTGTCAGACTTACAACACCATTACCTTTTGTCTGACAGCATGTTGTCAGACCTACAGCACCATTACCTTTTGTCTTACAGTATGTTCTCAGTCTTACAGCACCATTACCTTTTGTCTGGCAGTATGTTGTCAGACTTACAAAACCATTACCATTTGTCTGACAGTATGATGTTCATCGTGTTTCACTGTTGCAGTCATTACAATTGGGTTATCCTGCTGGCATGCTAACCGCAGTCAGCCCGAGTTCCAAAGTCTAGGTCCAGCATCGGTTGCTGTCTCGTCCTCCCTGACGTCAGTGCGCCAGGGGTATAAAAGATGCAGCCGATGCCATTTTCTTCAGTCTTTCTTGCCGCGCTGTGCCCAAAGCAAATACAGTTCGCAAGTGCCGGTCGGCCGACTCCTGAGATTTTCAAATTTGAATTTCAGATCCGAAGTCATCATTAAAGCTAAGTACCCAGTTGGGGAAACTTTTTTTCTTGCTCCAGACCGATTTCAGAAAAAGTTAATAATTGTATTTCTTGTGGGAAGCAAATTCCTCATAAGGATTTTCATTCTTACTGTATTCCTTGCCTAGGCCCTGACCACGGCGTTGCTAGTTGTCAGTTTTGTGCTAGATTTAACCAACGCACTATTAAGCGTCGGTACGATTTTGCATTTCATTACTTTGGCAGAAGATTCAATTATATAATGTCGTTGGAACAGCCGACGACCGGAGCTTTTAAAAAGCGCAAAGAAAAAGAAAAGGACAGGCATCCGAGGTCCAAAACCGACGATGAGGCTTCTGTTAGGCCTGTCGCCGGTTCTCAGTCAGGCGCTTCCGCAGCCCCTGACACCCGCTGCCTCAGAGCCACAGGCCGCCTCCAACTCTCACGTGGAGACAACTAGGCCTATGGAAACTCAAGGTATTGGGCCTATGGAAACTATTCCCTCAGATGGGTCCGGAACTGCTGAGCAGGCATCGGCTTCTGAGGGTGTTTTCAGACCTACACAGTTATATGTAAAACCAACTTCAGCTTCAAAGGCAAAGACTAAAGCAGTTCTAAAGGCAAAGAAACAAGTACAGCATTCTCCTGGACAGGCCTCCATGCCTAAAAAACAGATGCTTAAAATGGCCGAAGACCTAATTACTTTGATCAGGGGTTCCCATCCCCCTCCTGATAAGAGGCCTAGGCAAGAGATAGAATATGAATCTTCAGATCAGGTTTCCATTTCCTCTAATTCCTCTTCTGAACAGGAATATTCCCTTCCTCCCTATGAGGATTCTGATGCTGAAGAATCTATCCCTTCAGCCTCTCCTCCTTAGGATTATTCTTTTGGGGAGACCCTGCATACTATGAGGGAGCATTTCCACTGGGAGAGCCAATATTACTCAGAATCCAAGAAAAGGCTCAGAGACTTCCTTTTATTACCTCAGTACAGGCCCCTTGCCATTCCTCCTGTTTTAGACATTGTAGATGATGTATTTTCAGAGTCCGGTCTGTCTCCTGACTCTTTACCACCAGCCAGACAGATACTACAGGGTTCCTGATTCACATAAATATCTTTACAAAAACCCTGTTGCTGACCCAGAAACTATTTCTCAGGGTCCCAAGGGGGTCAAGGTTTCCACTGCAAAAAACCCTATCCCCTCTGATAGGGATTCAAGGGCCCTGGACAGATGGGGGAAAAAGATTTATACTTCTGCTACCTTGGCTGTAAGAGCTTTAAATTCTCAGTTTCATATGCTTAAATATCAGCAATATCTTATGTCACTGCTTAAACAGAAAATGTTGACAAATTCAGAATGTGCAGAAAACAAAGAAATGCAGGATTTATTGCATGCAGCTGAACAAGTAGGAAAGCATACTTTACAATGTGGTTTTGATTCTCTAGAGGCCTCCTGCAGGGCTGCAGTTACAGGTTCTGTCATTAGGAGGCATGCTTGGTTAAAAGAACAGAATCTGCCCGATCATGTTAAAGCAAAACTCTTAGATGCCCCATTACAACATGATACCTTGTTTGGTGTTAAAGCAGAAGAAGTGTTAAAGAAAATGGAGGACAAAGCTAAATCTATGCAAACGGTGAAGGATTTTTTACAGGTACAGCCTCCCAGATTTAGCAGGAACTGGCCTACAAAGAATTGGTCCTTTCCAGTGTCAGACAGGCCTCAAAGAGGCAGATACAGATGCCCCAGAGGCAGATCACAGCCCCAAGGCTCATACAGGTCTAAACAATGGGGTGCTTCTACCTCCAAAAGCGGAGAGGAAAAATCACAGCCATACAGGAAACATTCTCAATGACTTTCCCCTGCCAGCACCAAGCACTTATCTTTTGGCAGCTCCTTTCGGGGGGAAACTAGCACTTTTTTCCAAAATTGGCATATGATCACCCAGGACAAATGGGTCTTAAATATCGTATCTCAAGGCTACAGGTTCCACTTTCACACCCTGCCAAGGCCAAACAGTATTCCAGACCTGCCACGCAATCAATAGGCAGAGGCACAAAAACAAGTTTCATCCCTCATAGACATGAGAGCCATTCAGCAAGTACCACAGCAAGTGCAGGGACAAGGATTTTATGCAAGGCTATTCTTGGTACCCAGAAAGGACAAAGCATGGAGATCATTACTGGACTTGTCTATCCTAAACACATTCCTGGATATTCCAAAATTTAAAATGTTAACTCTGCAGCAGCTTCTGCCCATGCTGGGCAAGAAGGCTTGGCTTGTGACTTTAGACCTAAAAGAGGCATACCTGCATCTCCCAATCAGACAATCATGCAGAAGATACCTCAGATTTATAGCTGGCTCAATGCACTACCAATTCTCTACACTGCCCTTTGGCTTATCTACTGTGCTCAGGGTCTTCACAAAATGCCTGGTACCAGTAATTGCATTTTGCAGACAAAGAGGAATACAATTATATCCTTACTTGGACGACTGCCTTATTCAAGCAGAGAACAAGGACATTCTACTACAGCATCTGGCGTTTGTAAAAAGATTACTAACAGGTCTAGGGTACACAGTAAATGAAAAGAAATCAAAACTCGTACCTTCTCAAGAGACAATATTCCTGGGTACAACTGCCCAGATGGCTTACCTCACACCAAACAAACACAGACAACTGACTACTTTCTCAGAATGTTGGCAACAAAGACCCAGTTATCTGCAAGAAAAATTCTGCAGGCTTTGGGCTTCATGGCATCCTGCATACTGCTAATTCCATATGCAAGACTGCATATGAGGAAACTTCAATGGTATCTAAAAAGTGTTTGGACTCAACATTGCCACAGCCTGGAAACAATAATTACCCTCATTCCCTGCCTGCAACAGGAGTTTCAATGGTGGGCAAAAGCCTGTCACCTCAACATGGGACAGCCATTCACCTTACCCACAGTCAGGCAGACATTGACAACAGATGCATCAGATTATGCCTGGGGGGCCCATATGGCAGGAAGATGTATTCAGGGCACATGGTCCGCAAGTCAAATGCATCTACATATCAATCAAAAAGAGATGCTAGCTGTTCAGAATGCCCTGACAGCCTTCAAGGATCTACTTCATCCAGGACAACTACTGATAAAGACGGACAATACTACAGTCATGTGGTACATAAGCAAGCAGGGGGGCACACATTACTACCCCCTCTGCAGACTAGCCATGAAATTGTGGGACACAGCACTGACTTACCAAGTACATCTGCAAGCACAATTCCTGCCAGGAAGGATAAATACTCAAGCAGACGAACTAAGCAGAAACCTAATGGATCCCCATGAGTGGAAATTGGATCCACAAGTCTTCAGTATGATAACAAGGAACTGCGGATGCCTGGACATAGACCTATTTGCCTCTCCTCACAACTGCCAACTACAGAGATTCTGCACAAGGACTTATCAGAAGCAAGCATGGAAAGTGGATGCTCTTTCAGCTGGAGAAACCTAACAGTATATGCCTTTCCACCTCTGCCTCTCCTCCGCAAGGTACTCCTCAAGGTCAGACAAGAAAAGCCAAAAATTATACTGATTGCCCCAGACTGGCAACACCAGCACTGGTACCCAGTCTGAAAGAGCTTGTCTCAATGCCCAGTTTGGACATTACCTCAAATTCCTCACTTACTGACCCAACAAGACAGTCAGATACTGCACAGCCAACTCAGGACCCTAAACCTGGCAGCATGGCAGATAATGTAGCCATTCAAGACACACCTCTCTCTCAAGCAGTGATGGATGTTATTTTGGAGGCCAGGAGGCCTAGCACCAGAAAATCTTATGCAGAAAAATGGAAGAGATTCTGTGCTTGGAACTAGGCACAAGGTATTGACATGACTGTTCCAAATATTCCTCAGATTTTGCAATACTTAACTGAGATGCTGGATAAAGGCCTTTCCTTTTCATCAATTACAATTCATGCCTCTGGCATTTCAGCTCATTACAATACATAACCACCTATTTTTTCTCATCCATTATTAAGGCAGTACCTCAGAGGGGCCAAAAACATAAGACCTCCAAGAAGAGCACCAATACCTGCATGGGATCTCAACTATGTCTTGGAAAACTCACACTGCCTCCGGTTGAGCCAGCCTTTGCAGCTGATATAAAATTCTTATCCTGGAAAACAGCTCTGCTCCTAGCAATAACCTCTGCTAGACGAGTCTCCAAGTTACAGGCACTCATGGCTGTGGAACCTTTTATCATTTTCCATCCTGACAGGGTTTCTCTAAGGACAAACCCTACATTTATGCCTAAGGTAGTGTCCAGTGTGGCCCTTAACCAAACAATTTATTTGCCTACCTTTTACCCAAACCCACAGAATAAGGGGAGAGACTCCTGCATTCTTTGGACATTCACAGGCAGCTACGCTTCTACTTGGACAGAACCAAAGCTTTCAGAAAGACTGAACAACTTCTAGTGGCATATGCTGCAGGATCACAAGAAAAGCCTATCTCCAAACAGACTATTTCAAAATGGATAGGCCACTACATTCATTTCTGCTATTCACAGCATGGCAAATCAGTGCCTACGGGCATTAGGCCACATTCAACCAGAGCAGCAGCCTTCCTCAGAGGAGTACCAACCAAAGACATCTTCGAGGCTGCAACTTGGAGTTTAGTGCATACTTTTACAAAGCACTATCACTTACCTCTCTACTCTAAATCCAGGGCAGGCTTTGCCACTGCAGTTCTGCAGGGCCTGATAGCCTCCCCTAATCCTATTTAGCTCCAGCCTCCCAACCTTAGCTTTGGGATTCAACCCAATTGTAATGACTGCAACAGTGAAACACGATGACCATAGTACAGTTGTGTACCTACCATAAATGTAGATGTTCGAGTGTATTCACTGTTGCAGTCCAGGTTACCCTCCCTCCAACCCCCTTTCTTTGCTGGGAATTATCTGTACTTCTCTATCCTATACAACCTTTTTGGTGTATTTGCTTGTAGATGAAGGAAAAGTTGTTTTTTGTGTATGCATGCTTATTGGCATAATTTAGCCTACCATTTTAGGGGCACCTGACAACTGGGGCAAGAATAACTGAAGAAAATGTCATCGGCTGCATCTTTTATACCCCTGATGCACTGACGTCAGGGAGGAGGAGGTGACAGCAACTGACGCTGGACCTAGACTTTGGAACTCGGGCCGACTGCGGGTAGCCTGCCAGCAGCATAACCCAATTGTAATGACTGCAACAGTGAATACACTCGAACATCTACATTTATGGTAGGTACACAACTGTACTTTGTCTGACTTACAGCACCATTACTTTTTGTCTGGCAGTATGTTGTCAGATTTACAGCACCATTACCTTTTGTGCGACAGTTTGTTGTCAGACTTACAGCACCATAACCTTTTGTCTGACAGTATGTTCTCAGACTTACAACACCATTACCTTTTGTCTGACAGTATGTTGTCAGACATGCAGCATCATTACCTTTTGTCCAATAGTATGTTCTCAGACTTACAGCACCATTACCTTTTGTCCAACAGTATGTTGTCAGACTTACAGTAACATTACTTTTTGTCTGACATTATGTTGTTAGACTTACAGCACCATTTGTCTGACAGTATGTTGTCAGATTTACAGCACCATTACCTTTTGCCTGACAGTATGTTTTCAGACTTACAGCACCATTACCTTTTTTCCAACAGTATGTTCTCAGACATACAACAGCACTGGTCTGACAGTATGTTGTCAGACTTACAGCACCATTACATTTTGTCTGGCAGTATGTTGTCAGACTTGCAGCACCATTACCTTTTGTCTGATAGTATGTTCTCAGACTTACAGCACCATTACCTTTTGTCCGGAAGTATGTTTTCTGACTTACAGTACCATTTGTCTGACAGTATGTTCTCAGACTTACAGCACCATTTGTCTGACAGTATGTTCTCAGACTTACAGCAACATTAACTTTTCTCTGGCAAAATGTCAGACTGACAGCACCATTAACTTTTGTCCGATAGTATGTTGTCAGACTTACAGTACCATTTGTCTGACAGTATGTTGTCAGACTTACAGCACCTTGAACTTTTCTCTGCCATTATGTTTTCAGACTTACAGCACCATTACCTTTTGTCTGACATTATGTTGTTAGACTTACAGCACCATTTGTCTGGCAGTATGTTGTCAGACTTACAGCACCGTTTGTCTGACAGTATGTTCTCAGACTTACAGCACCATTACCTTTTGTCTGAAAATTATGTTGTCAGACTTACAGCACCATTACCTTTTGTATGACAGTATGTTGTCAGACTTACAACACCATTACCTTTTGTCCGACAGTATGTTGTCAGACGTACAGTACCATTACCTTTTGTCTGACATTATGTTGTTAGACTTACAGCACCATTTGTCTGACAATATGTTGTCAGACTTACAGCACCATTACATTTTGTCTGAAAGTATGTTCTCAGATGTACATCACCATTACCTGTTGTCAGACTTACAGCACCATTACCTTTTGTCTGACAGTATGTTCTCAGACTTACAGCACCATTACCTTTTGTCTGAAAATTATGTTGTCAGACTTACAGCACCATTACCTTTTGTGCGACAGTATGTTCTCAGACATACAACAGCACTGGTCTGACAGTATGTTGTCAGACTTAGAGCACCATTATATTTTGTCTGGCAATATGCTGTCAGACTTACAGCACCATTACCTTTTGTCCGATAGTATGTTCTCAGACTTACTCCACCATTATCGTTTGCTGGCAGTATGTTCTCAGACTTACAGCACCATTACCTTTTGTCCAAAAGTATGTTTTCTGATTTACAATACCATTTGTCTGACAGAATGTTGTCAGACTTACACCATTACCTTTTGTCTGACAGTATGTTGTCAGACTTACAGCACCATTAACTTTTCTATGACAGTACCCCGTTGGGGAAACTTTTTTCTTGCCTCTGACCGATGTCAGAAAAAGTTAATAATTGTATTTCTTGTGGGAAGCAAATACCTCATAAGGACTTCCACTCTTACTGTATTCCATGCCTAGGCCCTGATCACGACGTCACTAGTTGTCGGTTTTGTGCTAGATTTAACAAACGCACTATAAAAAGACGTTTTGATTTTGCTTTACACTACTTTGGCCGAAGGTTCAATTATACCATGCCGTCGGATCAACCGATGACCTCAATACCGAAAAAAAATGCAAAGACAAGGATAAAGACAGGCATCCAAGGTCCAAAACTGATGACGAAACCTCTTCTAGGCCAGTCGCTGGTTTGCCGGTTCTCAGTGAGGCGCTTTCGCAGCCCCTGACACCCACTACCTCAGAGCCACAGGCCGCTTCCGATTCCCATGTAGAGACAACTAGGCCTCTGGAAACTCAAGGTATTGGGCCTACGGAAACAAATCCCTCAGATGGGTCTCGAGCCGCTGAGCAGGCATCGGCTTCTGACGGTGTTTTCAGACCTTCACAACTTACCATTAAAACAACAGCCAAGACAAAGGTACCATTAAAGACAAAGAAACAAGTACAGCATTCTCCTGGACAGTCCTCCATGCCTAAGAAACAGATGCTTAAAATGGCCGAAGACCTCATTACTCTAATCAGGGGTTCCCATCCCCCTCCAGAGAAAAGGCAGGATACAGACTATGATTCCTCTGATCAGGTTTCCATTTCCTCCGATTCCTCTTCAGACCAGGGATACTCTCTACCCCCTGTGAGGACTCTGATGCTGAAGAATCTATCCCTTCAGCCTTTCCTCCTGAGGATTACTCTTTTGGGGAAACTTTACATACCATGAGGGAGCATTTCCATTGGGAAAGCCAGTATTACTCAGAATCCAAGAAAAGGCTCAGGGATTTCCTTTTATTGCCTCAGTACAGGCCGCTGGCTACTCCACCTGTGCTAGACATTGTGGATGATGTGTTCTCTGAATCCAGCTTATCTCCTGATTCTTTGCCCCCTGCTCCAGCCAAGCCAGACAGGTACTATAGAGTCCCTGACTCTCACAAGTTTCTTTACAAAAACCCTTCTGCGGATCCAGAAACTATTTCCCAGGGTCCAAAAGGGGTTAATGCTTCCATTGCAAAAAATCCAGTACCCTCTGACAGAGATTCCAGAGCTTTGGGTAGATGGGGCAAGAATGTGTACACTTCTGCAACCTTAGCAGTAAGAGCTTTAAACTGCCAGTTTCACATGCTTAAGTACCAACAATATTTAATGGTTCAGTTAAAACAGAAAATGCTTGCAAGCTCAGAAGCTCCTGATTGTAAAGAAATGCAGGATTTATTGCATGCAGTTGAACAGGTGGGAAAACATGCTCTGCAATGTGGTTTTGATTCTTAAGAGGCCTGTTGCAGAGCTGCAGTTACAGGTTCAGTGATTCGAAGACATGCTTGGTTAAAAGAACAGAGTTTACCTGATCATGTTAAGGCAAAATTATTGGATGCTCCTTTAAAGCATGATACCTTGTTTGGTGTTAAGGCAGAAGAGGTGTTAAAGAAAATGGAGGATAAAGCTAAATCTATGCAAACAGTCAAGGATTTCTTACAGGTGCAGCCACCTCGGTTTAGCAGAAATTGGCCAACAAAGAATTGGTCCTTTCCAGTGTCAGACAGGCCACAGAGAGGCAGATATAGACACCCAAGAGGCAGATCTCAACTCCAAGGCTCAAACAGACAACGACAGTGGGGCACCTCAACCCCAAAAGGACGTTTGGACAAGTCTCAACCTTACAGGAAACAGTCACAATGACTTTCCCCTTCGTACGCCAAGCACGTTCCTTTTGGAAGCCCCCTTAGGGGGAAATCTAGCACTTTTTTCTCAAAACTGGCAAACAATCACCCAAGACAAATGGGTTCTGAATATTGTGTCCCAAGGTTACAGGTTCCAGTTTCATACTTTACCAAGGCTAAAAGGATTGCCAGACCTGCCACAAAATCAATGGGCAGAGGCACAAAAACAAATTTCAGCCCTCATGGACATGACAGCTATTCAAAAGGTACCACAACAGGAACAAGGACAAGGATTTTACTCAAGACTCCTCCTGGTCCCCAGAAAGGACAAGGCCTGGAGGCCCATACTAGACCTTTCAATTCTGAATACTTACCTGGATATGCCAAAATTCAAAATGTTGACATTACAGCAGCTTCTACCCATGCTGAGCAAGAAGGCTTGGCTTGTTACTCTGGACCTCAAAGAGGCATACCTGCATGTCTCTATCAGACAAAATTGCAGAAGATAACTCAGATTCAAAGCTGGTACAATGCACTACCAATTATCTGCACTGCCCTTTGGCTTATCTACTGCGCCCAGGGTCTTCACAAAGTGCCTGGCACCAGTAATTGCATTTTGCAGACAAAAAGGAATTCAAATATATCCATACCTGGATGACTGCCTCATTCAAGCAGAGACAAAGGACATTCTTCTACAGCATCTGGCATTTGTAAAAAGGTTGCTACTTTCTCTAGGGTACACAGTAAATGAAAAGAAGTCAAAACTAGTGCCCTCGCAACAGATTATATTCCTGGGTGCCAGCTTAAATACAACGGCCCCTCACGCCAGACAAACAAGTTCAACTAACTCAATATTTTCAATTACTGGCAAAAAAGTCCCATCTCCCTGCAATAAAAATTCTGCAGGCCCTGGGAATCATGGCATCCTGCATTCTATTAATACCATATGCCAGACTGTATATGAGCAAATTACAATGGTACCTAAAAAGTGTTTGGACTTAACACTCTCACAGTTTAGAAGCAGTAATACCAATGATACCCTGCCTACAACAGGAGTTTCGATGGTGGGCACAGGCATGTCACCTAAACAAGGGTCAGACTTTTACCCAACCCACAGCCAGGCAAACTCTAACAACAGATGCTTCGGATTATGCCTGGGGAGTGCACATGGCAGGAAAATGCATTCAGGGCAAGTGAACCACAGACCAGATGCATCTTCACATCAATCAAAAAGAGATATTGGCTGTTCAAAATGCCCTAACAGCTTTCAAGGACCTTCTGCATCCAGGATAATTATTACTAAAGACAGACAACACCACAGTAATGTAGTACATAACAAGCAAGGGGGCACTCATTCTTATCCCCTATGCAGGCAAGCCATGACCTTGTGGAACACAGCTCTAACGTATCAAGTGTACCTGCAAGCACAATTCCTGCCAGGAAAGAAAAATACTCTGGTAGACGATCTAAGCAGAAACATCATGGACCCTCACGAATGGAAATTGAATCCACAAATCTTCAGCATGGTAGCGCAAAAATGGGGATGCCCAGACATAGATATTTTTGCCTCCCCACTGAATTGCCAACTACAAAAATTCTGCACAAGGACTTATCACAAACAAGGATGGAAAGTGGATGCTCTCTTGTTCAGCTGGAAAAACCTAAAAGTTTATGCCTTCCCGCCACTGCCTCTCCTCTCAAAAGTACTCCTAAAAGCCAGACAAGAAAAAATACAGTTGATCCTGATTGCTCCAGACTGGCCATGCCAGCACTGGTACCCTATCCTAAGGAACTTGGCTCAAGGACCACCATGGATTTTGCCTCAAATTCCACACCTTCTGACTCAACAAAACAATCAGATCCTGCAAGGTCAGCTCAAAACCCTAAACCTAGCTGCATGGCAGATACATTAGCCAAACAGACAACACCTCTCTCTAAAGCTGTTATGGATGTCATTTTGGAGGCGAGGAGGCCTAGCACCAGGAAAGCTTACTCAGAAAAATGGAAGAGATTCTACACCTGGAACCAGGCTCAAAACCTTGACCCTCTTGTTCCAAACATTCCTCAGATTTTACAGTACTTAACTGAGATGCTGGACAGAGGCCTATCCTTCTCATCAATTAAGATCCACGCCTCTGCCATTTCAGAACATTACAACATGGATCCTCCTTTATTCTCACATCCCTTGTTAAAGCAGTACCTCAGAGGGGCTAAAAACATAAGACCACGCCGGAGAGCACCAACACCGACTTGGGACCTCAATTTTGTTTTGGAAAAACTGACCCTATCACCTTTTGAGCCAGCCAACACAGCCAATCTAAAATTTTTATCATGGAAAACAGCTCTGCTCCTGGCAGTAACTTCAGCACGAAGAGTCTCAGAGGTACAGGCATTAATGGCAGTGAAACCTTTTATAATTTTTCATCAGGGCAGGGTTTCTTTAAGGACAAACCCTACCTTTATGCCAAAGGTGATAGCTAGTGTGGCTCTTAACCAAACCATCCATTTGACAACTTTTTATCCAAACCCCCAGAATAAAGGGGAGAAACTTCTGCATTCTTTGGACATACACAGGCAGCTACGCTTCTACTTTGACAAAACAAAAGCTTTCAGGAAAACTGAGCAACTGTTTGTAGCATATGCTGCAGGATCACAGGGCAAGGTTATCTCAAAGCAGACTATATCCAAATGGATAGGACACTGTATTCATTACTGCTACACACAGCATGGAAAATCAGTCCCAAATACCATTAGGCCACATTCCACCAGGGCAACAGCCACTTCAACAGCCTTTCTCAGAGGAGTACCTACCAAGGAAATTTTGGAGGCTGCAACTTGGAGTTCAGTGCACACCTTTACCAAGCATTACCACCTGCCTCTTTATTCTAAATCCAGTGCAGGATTTGCCACTGCAGTTCTGCAGGGCCTCATAGCCAATCCTAACTCTTTATAGACCAGCCACCAATCCTTAGCTTTGGGATTCTACCCAAGTGTAATGACTGCAGCAGTGTAACATGATGAACATAGTACAGTTTTGTACCTACCATAAATGTAGATGTTCGAATATTCACACTGCTGCAGTCCAGGTTACCCTCCCTCCATCCCCTCTGATCTCGCTGGACTTATCTATACCTTTCTATCCTATACAACCTTTGTGGTGTATTTGCTTGTAACTGAAGGTATTGTTTTGATTTTATATATATATATTTTTTTTTTTTTTTTTTATTAGCAATATGTATTGCCTACCTATTGGGGGCACCTGACATCTGGGGCAAGAAAAACTGAAGAAAATGGCATTGGATGCATCTTATATACCCCTGGCACACTGACGTCAGGGAAGAAGCGACAGCAACCGACGGCGGACCAAGACTTTGGAACTCTGGCCGACTGTGGGACCGCCTGATGGCAGGATAACCCAAGTGTAATGACTGCAGCAGTGTGAACACTTGAACATCTACATTTATGGTAGGTACAAAACTGTACTTTCTCAGACTTACAGCACTTTTTGTCTGACAGAATAATGTCAGACTTACAGCACCATTACCTTTTGTCTGACAGTATGTTGTCAGACTTACAACACCATTACCTTTTGTCTGACAGTATGTTGTCAGACATACAGCACCATTACCTTTTGTCCAATAGTATGATGTTCATCGTATTACCCTGCTGCAGTCATCACACTTGGGTTATCCTGCCATCAGGCGGTCCTGCAATCGGCCCAAATTCCAAAGTCTTGGTCCGGCGTCAGTTGCTGTCGCTTCTTCCCTGACGTCAGTGTGCCAGGGGTATATAAGAGGCATCTGACACCATTTTCTTCAGTCTGTCTTGCCGCGCAGTGCCCGAAGCAGAAGCAGTTTGCAAGTGCCGGTCAGCCGACACCTGAGATATTCGATTTGAATTTCAGAACAAAATCTTCAATAAAGCTAAGTACCCTGTTGGGGAACATTTTCTTGCCTCAGTCCGATGTCAGAAAAAGTTAACAATTGCATTTCTTGTGGGAAGCAAATACCTCATAAGGACTTCCATTCCTATTGTATTCCTTGCCTAGGCCCAGACCACGATGTCACAGGTTGTCGGTTTTGTGCTAGGTTTAATAAACAAACTATCAAATGCCGTTTTGACTTTGCACGGCATTACTTTGGTAGGAAATTTAATTATATCATGCCGTCGGAGCAGCTGACGACCGCCAAACATAAAAAATGCAAGGATAAGGACAGGCAGCCTAGGAACAAGCCAGACACCGAGGCCTCCGCTGGGCCTATCGCCAGTTCTCTGGTTTTCAGTGAGGTGCCTACGCAGCCCCTGACGACCGCAGAACTGGAACCCCGGACAGCTGCAGATTCCCAAGCTGAGCCTACTAGGCCGACACAGCCATCTTCTGACACCGGACCAGAATTAGACCCCGGTGCAGTTGAAACACCTTCGGTTGCAGAAGGTGTCTTCAGACCAACTACACTCACCATTAAATATTATGCTAAGCTTAAAACTCCTTTAAAACCTAAGAAAACTGTACATCAGTCTACAGTTCAAGGCCCCATGCCTAAGAAACAGATGCTTAAGAAGGCTGAAGATTTGATTACCCTAATCAGGGGTTCCCATCCCCCTCCTGATAAAAGACCAAGACAAGAGGAGGATTATGCATCCTCTGATCAGGTTTCACTCTCCTCAGATTCCTCTGAGGAACAGGATTACACTTTTCCACCTTATGAAGACTCTGATGCTGAAGACTCTATTCCCTCAACATCTCCCCCTGAAGACTACTCCTTTGGGGAAACTTTACATACCATGAGGGAACATTTCCACTGGGAAGGCCAGGACTACTCAGATTCTAAGAAAAGGCTCAGAGAGTTCCTTTTACTACCCCAGCACAGACCTCTTGCTATCCCTCCTGTTTTAGATATTATGGATGATGTTTACTTGGAGTCTAGTTTAAATCCAGACTCTCTACCTCCTGCTCCAGCCAAACCAGACAGATACTACAGAGTACCTGACTCACACAAATTCCTTTATAAAAGCCCTGTAGCTGACCCAGAAACAATTTCCCAGGTTCCAAAGGGAGCTAAAGCTTCTATGGCTAAAAATCCTGTGCCCTCTGAAAGGGATTCCAGAGCCCTAGATAGATGAGGAAAGAAAATATACACCTCAGCAACTCTGGCTATGAGAGCATTAAATTGTCAGTTTCACATGTTGAAATATCAGCAATTCCTAATGTCTCAGTTAAAACAAAAAATGAGCACACATTCTGAACAGTCTGAATTCAAGGAAATGCAGGATCTGTTTCATGCAGCTGAACAGGTGGGCAAACATACTTTACAATGTGGATTTGATTCATTGGAAGCTTCCTGTAGAGCAGCTGTTACTGGCTCTGTCATACGTAGACATGCTTGGTTAAAAGAACAAACCCTTCCTGATCATGTTAAAGCAAAATTACTGGATGCACCTTTACAGCAGGATGTATTATTTGGTGTCAAAGCAGAAGAGGTTTTAAAGAAAATGGAGGATAAGGCAAAGTCTATGCAAACGGTCAAGGATTTTTTGCAGGTACAACCCCCTTGTTTCAGCAGAAATTGGCCAACAAAAAACTGATCCTTTCCAGCTTCTGACAGATCACAGAGGGGCAAATACAGATGCCCAAAGGGCAGAGGTCAGTCACAAGGCCCTTACAAGCCTCGCCAATGGGGTACTGCTACCCAGAAAGGAGGAGAAGACAGGCCCCAAGCTAGCAGAAGACAAACACAATGACTCCATCCTCAAACTACCAAGCAAATCTCTCCTGGCAACTGCCTTGTGAGGAAAATTAGCATTTTTTGCAGACAGCTGGCACATCATCACAAACGATAAATGGGTCCTAAACATTGTCTCTCAAGGATACAGACTCCACTTTCATACCTTACCAAGGATAAAAGGAATGCCAAACCTGCCACCAAATCAATGGGCAGAGGCACAAAAACAAATTACAACTCTCATGGACATGAGAGCCATTCCACAGGTACCTACACAGGAGCAAGGACAAGGATTTTACTCAAGACTCTTCCTAGTCCCAGAAAAGGACAAAGCATGGAGACCCATTCTGGATCTTTCAATTCTGAACACCTATCTGCAAGTACCAAAATTCAAGATGCTAACACTACAGCAGCTTCTTCCCATGCTGGGCAAGAATGCTTGGCTAGTAACTTTGGACCTCAAGGAGGCATACCTGCATGTCCCTATCAGACAAAATTGCAGAAGATACCTCCGCTTCATTGCAGGTTCAACACATTATCAATTCTCTGCACTGCCCTTTGGCTTATCTACTGCGCCCAGGGTCTTCACAAAATGCCTGGCACCAGTAATTGCATACTGCAAAGAGGAATTCAAATATACCCATACCTGGACGACTGCCTTATTCAAGCAGACAGCAAGGACATTCTTTTAAAGCATCTGGCATTTGTCAAACACCTTCTAAGTTGCCTAGGGTACACAGTAAATGAAAGGAAATCAAAACTAGTGCCGTCACAAAACATAATATTCCTGGGTGCCAGCTTGAACACAATGGCCCAAATGGCTTATCTCATGCCAGACAAGCAATGACAGCTGATTCAATATTTCAAAATAATGGCAACAAAGACCCAACTCCCTGCAAGAAAAATTCTGCAGGCCTTGGGATTCATGGCATCTTGCATACTTCTAATACCATTTGCAAAACTGCATATGAGGAAATTACAATGGTACCTGAAAAGTGTATGGACTCAGCACAACCACAGCTTGGAAACAATGATACTACTCATTCCCTGCCTTCAACAGGAGTTTCTATGGTGGGCACAGGCATGTGACCTCAACAAGGGTCAGCCTTTCACCTTACCCACAGCCAGGCAAACTATGACAACAGATGCATCGGACTATGCCTGGGGAGCACACATGGCAGGACAGTGCATTCAGGGCAAATGGACTACAGATCTGAGGCATCTGCATATCAATCAAAAAGAAATGCTAGCAGTACAGAATGCCCTAACAGCTTTCAAGTACCTTTTACATCCAGGACAACTAATAATAAAGACGGACAATGCCACAGTAATGTGGTACATAAACAAGCAAGGGGGCACACATTCCTACCCTCTATGCAGGCAAGCAATGACCTTGTGGGACACTGCACTGTCTTACCAGGTTCAATTGCAAGCACAATTCCTGCCAGGAAAGAAAAACACATTGGCAGATGACCTAAGCAGAAACATCATGGATCCACACGAATGGAAACTAGATCCACAAGTATTTGCAATGATAGTTCAAAAATGGGGATGCCCAGACATAGATCTGTTTGCAAGCCCCCACAACTACCAACTTCAAAAATTTTGCACAAGGACCTTCCATCCACTAGCTTGGAAAGTGGACACCCTCTCATTCAGTTGGAAAACATTAACAGTGCATGCCTTCCCTCCACTGCCTCTTCTAGCAAAGGTACTGCTGAAAGTCAGATTAGAGAGGCCACAAATGATACTCGTTGCACCAGACTGGCCACGCCAGCATTGGTATCTAATTTTAAGGAACATGGCCCACGGCCCACCATGGAGTTTGCCACAAATTCCTCACCTGCTCACCCAGTGAGACAATCAGATTCTACACAGCCAGCTCAAGACTTTAAACCTGGCTGCATGGCAAATTACCTAAACAACCAGCCAACACCTTTATCCAAAGCTGTTATGGATGTCATTCTGGAGGCCAGGAGACCCAGCACCAGGAAAACCTATTCAGACAAATGGGAAAGATTTTGTGCCTGGAACCTGACTATAGGCCTAAATCCCCCTTGATCCAAACATCCCTCAGATTCTACAATATTTAACAGAGATGTTACACAAAGGACTTTCCTTTTCATCTATTAAGATCCACGCCTCAGCAATTTCAGCTCATTACAGCACGGATCCTCCTTTATTCTCACATCCACTCCTAAGACAGTACCTCAGAGGGGCTAAGAACTTAAGACCGCCAAGGAGAGTTCCAATACCTACTTGTGATCTCAACTTTGTTCTGGAAAAGCTTACACTGCCGCCCTTTGAACCAGCTTTTTCAGCTGATTTAAAATTTTTTTCATGGAAAACTGCCCTACTACTAGCAATAACCTCAGCTAGAAGAGTCTCAGAAATACAGGCACTTATGGCAGTGGAACCTTTCCTCACTTTTCATCAAGACAGAGTCTCTCTATGAACTAATCCTTCCTTTATGCCAAAGGTGGTATCCAGTGTGGCCCTAAACCAAACCATTCACTTGTCTTCTTCCCAAATGCCCAGAACAAAGGAGAAAGACTCCTGCACTCTTTGGACATTCACAGGCAATTACATTACTACTTGGATAAAACTAAGGCTTTCAGAAAAACTCACCAGCTCTTTGTAGCCTGTGCTACAGGATCACAAGGAAAAGCTATCTCAAAATAGGCCATTTCTAAATGGATAGGGCATTGCATACGTTTCTGCTACACACATCATGGGAAACCAGTACCTGCTAACATTAGGTCCCACTCCACCAGGGCTACAGCTACATCAGCAGCCTTTCTCAGGGGAGTGCCAACCAAGGATATTCTGGAAGCTGCTACTTGGAGTTCGGTGCACACCTTCACCAAACACTATCACTTACCTCTATACTCTAAGATTAGAGCTGGTTTTGTCACTGCAGTTTTGCAGGGCCTACTAGCTTCTTCTAACCCTGTTTGACTCCACCTCCCATCCTTAGCTTTGGGATTCAACCTAAGTGTGATGACTGCAGCAGGGTAACACGATGAACATAGTACAGTTTTGTACCTACCATAAATGTAGATGTTCGAGTGTTCACCCTGCTGCAGTCCAGGTTACCCTCCCTCCATCTCCTCTGAACTAGCTGAACTTATCTCTACCACTCTATCCTATACTACTTCTGTGGTGTATTTGCTTGTGCCTAAGGGTTTTGTTTTGTTTTTATATAGCTATATGTAAATATATATATATATATATATATATATATATATATATATATATATATGTATATATATATTTTTTTTTGCCTACCTATTGGGGGCACCTGACATCTGGGGCAAGTAAAACTGAAGCAAATGGCGTTGGATGCCTCTTATATACCCCTGGTGCACTGACGTCAGGGAAGAAGTGACAGCAACCGACGCCGGACCAAGACTTTGGAATTCGGGCTGACTGCGGAACCGCTTGACGGCAGGATAACCCAAGTGTGATGACTGCAGCAGGGTGAAAACTCGAACATCTACATTTATGGTAGGTACAAAACTGTACTTTCTCAGACTTACAGCACTATTTGTCTGGCAGTATGTTGTCAGACTTATAGCACCAGTACTTTTTGTCTGACAGTATGTTGTCAGACTGACTTACAGCACCATTACCTTTTGTCTGACCGTATGTTGTCAGAGTTACAGTACCATTACCTTTTGTCCGATAGTATGTTATCAGACTTACAGCACAATTACATTTTGTCCAACAGTATGTTGTCAGACTTACAGCACCACTATCTTTTTTCCGACAGTATGTTGTCAGTCTTACACACCATTACCTTTTGTCTGACAGTATGTTCTCAAACTTACAGCACCATTTGTCTGACAGCATGTTGTCAGACTTACAGCACAATTTGTCTGACAGTATATTGTCAGACTTACAGCACCATTACCTTTAGTCTGACAGTACGTTGTCAGACTTACAGCACCATTACCTTTTGTCCAACAGTATGTTGTCAGACTTACTGCACCTTTACTTTTTTTCTGATAGTATGTTGTCAGACTTACAGCACCATTACCTTTTGACTGACAGTATGTTCTCAGATTTACAGCGCCATTACCTTTTGTCTGACAGCATGTTGTCAGACTTACAGCACCATTACCTTTTGTCTGGCAGTATGTTCTCTGACTTACAGCACAAATAACAAATTATACAGAGAGAAAAAAACATAATTACAGTGCCGGACATACAAAGATGGTTTTCCTTTGAACAGGGGCGGGTCGACCAGCACAGTTAGTAGCAAGCGCAGTCACTGAGAGACTGGACTTACTGAAATGCAGTAACAACTTTAAGCAGGATAATGATTGTGTGGTTTTCAAGTTGGAAGAGCATTCTAAAAGAATGGAGCACGGATAAGAATAAAGCGGTTAATTATCACTAGCTTTGGGAAATATATATAACACAAAAACCAACACCAAGCAACAAAATTAATGGCATTTACAGAATGCATTCTTCTACTGTCTCATTAAGGTTAAGCTTACAAGACCAAGTAACAGTTGCATAGGAGTAAAGATGGGTTCCTATCAGATAGTCGAATTTCTGCAAAATTCAAACCTGATATGGTCTAGACCATAAGTTTGAATTTGCAGAAGTTCAAATGTTTCAACGGAAATCTCCGTAAGGGGAGGTTTCCATTTTGTTCAAAGTGGTGCAATCTCGGAGTTGGTATATTTAAGTAGCGGGAGGTGCTGGGGGGCTTGTCCCCGCTTACAACAGTTTATTTTGTTTTCTTTTATTTGTTTGTTTTTTTATCCATAGTCGAAGTTTTTTAACTTCTAACAGGATGGTTCGAACATTCCGTGTTTTAAGTTATTAAACTTCAACTATGTAATATAGACCTGTAAAGACACATACAAATAACTACCACTGGAAACAAATGTGTTTTTAGCGGGGCAGTATGGTGTAACAGGCTTAACTACAGTATATCTTTTAACACCAGTCAGTGTAAAAGCTTGTCTCTTGGCAATGCAGCAAATTACAGTACATGCAAAAGCTGATAATATGGCTGTTGACTGTAGCAAATTGGATAATGCAGAGGACTACATTTCTGAAGGTATAACACCATTTAGGAGTGTAATATAAAGGTCACAGTCATAAAAACAGAATCAATTGCTCACAGGGTGGACTAACGCTAAGCACATGTACACGTTGCCCTGTATGGTGACCTAGACATTAATTTTAAAATGATCTTATGTTCAGCTGTTCATGAAATGCTATTGTCAAATCCGCACAGAACAGTACATTCATAATTAAATATCACAATACAGAGAAGCAGACTTACTGTGGAAGCAGGCTACTAAGTGGAAACGCTTAATTGAGTACAGAGGTAAAAGAGTATAGCGGAAGGGTAACATTATAGTAGGTCTGTTCATGATGTAATATAAGACCATGGGGTATTACATGTGTAGAGGATAACAATAGTGAGTAATGAAGACTAATGCAACTGCTTGTATTAGGATAGTTCATAAAGGGGAAACTAAGGGGGGAGTATGCATACAAGGCTGGGAAGGATCTAGGTAACACACAGACACACAGACACACAGACACACAGACACACAGACACACAGACACACACACACACACACACACACACACACACACACACACACACACACACACACACACACACACACACTCCAATTATCTGCTTATGCTAACCTTAGAAAAGGAGTGGGTGCTACAGTCAACCCTAATGTCATTATGGAATGCATTCCACAGCCTGGCAGACTTATTCTCCTCAGTCGCTGTAAGTCCATGGTCTAGTGAACAGATGATTATCAGATTATAAGAGTCCTCTGAGAAGCTTATAAGAGCTTAGTTTGCTGGCAAGGTGCCTGTAGGGATTCTTGGGTAGTGAGTCAGCCTGTATGTTGTGGGAGCTGATGGAAAGCTAAGCACTGCTGGAATCCATGCCATTGCATACAATGGAAGGAAAGAACGTGGTTCTCATGCTGTCTGCACTTGCTACACATTTTACTATTCTGTGGTGCATCACTGCTAGATTATGTTGTTCCGTAAGGAGTTATTCCATAACACATTCTGGACACCTATCATACTGTTGGTCTTTGTGACCACAAATCTGGCATTACTTATTTATATATTTATTTATTAATTTGTACATTTGCTTTTATCAGGAAAGTCTGACTGTATAAGAAGCCACTTTTCAGCAGAGGCCCAGAGAGAAACCCTAGATTTGGCTAAAGTGTTCTATGCAATACCCCACTCAGGTATTGTGAACAAGCTCACTGAACTAGGCCTAAATCCTTACACAACTCACTGCCAGCTGAATCACAGATAGGACCCAAGAAGGTAGGATTCCTGAGTCCACCTCCACCAAGAGGCAGGTCACTAGTGGAGTACCACAAGGCTCCATGCTGGGTCCACTCCTGTTTCACATTACTTTTTGGAGATCAAGGCTAATATCAAGGACCTCTGGCTCATCAAGTTCACAGATGACTGCAAATTGGGAGCTATCATAAATTCCACCCCCATGACACTAACATTCTGCAAGAGTGTCTAACACAGACAGATGACTGCTGTTAAAATCATGAAATAAAACTCATTGCAAAGAAGTGCCTTATAGTGCCTTTTGGGAAAATGTCTACCCAGGCAAATCACTCCATTGATAAGACACCCCTAAGAGTTGACCCGGTAGTTAGAGATATTGGAAATATGTGGACAGTAATCTGGCTTTTGACTAACATGTAACCAAGGTAGTAAGAAAATCATTCTATGTCGCCCAACTTATAAGTAAGGGTATGGCATCCAGGTCCACAGAAGTTATAGTAACACTCAACTCAGCCCTTATCAGACCTATCATTAAGTATAATGTTCCCTTCAGCATGTACCTGACTAGGCATATGCAACAGAACACCCACGGTGGTTCCTCACCAATAGAATCCAGGGTATTAACACACTGTCCTATACAGATCACCTTAGAGCCATGTCTCTATACTCAGTCTGCTACAGGTTGTTGAAAGGCGATCTGTGCTTGTCATATAAAGCATCCTTAAATCAAGTCCTGATGGAGCTTTTGCACATCCACAAAATGAGCAGCACTGGAAACACTAGATCCAGGGATTAGAACTTTGCTTGCAACATAAATAGAACATGCTGGTGGGACAGATATGTGACTCAAAGGAACCACATGCTCTTAAATAGGCTCCCCATCCATGTGAAACAGAATCCATCCCTAACCCTATTCAAATATCACCTTGGACTTTGGATGGGAAATCACAAATTCATCCCCATGTCTTTTATAGACAGAAGCTGATAGTAAATATTCCTAACTAACACTGGATGGGTGATCATAAATTCTTAGTGGGTTGGCACCTATGTCTTTTATACATAGAGGACAAGAGTAAACATTCCCTAACTAATAGAGGGTGTAAGTAACATATCCTTGCATACCACCTCAAGGCCCTAGCCTTATATTCTGTCTCCTACAGGCTGTTAAGAGGATCTTTATGCCTGGCATACAAAGCATTGTCAGACTCCACTCAGATGGACCTCCTGCATATCCACAAAACAAGCAGCACCAGAATTGCCTGTTCTACAGACTTAAACCTTGCCTGTAATATAAATAGGACCTGCTGAACAGACAGGTATGTATCCCAGAGGCTACCCCTTCTCTGGAACAGGCTTCTCATCCATGTGAAGCAGAGTTCCTCCCTAACCTAATTCAAGTGTAATTTGGACAAATTAATGGGGAACAGGAAATCCATCCCTGGTTTGGCACATATGTCTCTTAACGGATATAGGCAGCCTGTAAATGTTTCATCTCCCAAACCCCTGCTTACACTTATCAAGAGTATCAGAACTTGTCAGAGATTTGGGATGCATGGCTAGGCTTAAAAAGGTCCTTGTGGTCGTTAGCCTAGCAAACACCTATGAACCTATGAACACCACACACACACACACACACGCACACACGCACACACACACACACACACACACACACACACACACACACACACACACACACACACACAACTTTGTAGCAACCTTCCTAACAAACATACCACCCCCCCAAATAATATGCTCAAACTCATGTTAGCAGCGGATGCAACTGGGCTGAATTGCATGGCTAAGCTTATAAAGGGCCTGGTGGTCACTAGCCTAGTATATAGCTATGAACCTATAAGAAACATGAACAATACATGAGCAGTGAATATACATCAAAAGATGACTGTAGAGCTGATAGAAGATGACAGCTAATGCAAACAGAACTAGTATAATACATATTGATGTGCAGGTAGTTAAACAGGATGCCATGCAAATGTGCTTTATACAGATGCAATTGTAAAAGCCATAGTTAAATGTGAAACTTAGACAAAGGAATAGTCAGCAGAACTATATAGTCTGTGGTACAGATTATGCATAAGAGATTAGTAGTTAAAAAAGGGTGTTGGAAATATTGCAGTTGTGGAGACAGATGTTAGCTATTATGAAGGGTAGTAAAAAAGGCAGTCTGGATAGATTAGGATGATAAATCTTAGGTTGGAAATTAAAGCTGGAGATATGTTGAGGCTTAGGAAGGTTGAATGGAAGTAGATAGAAATATAGTAAAGAGACTTGAAAGTCATTTAGAGGAGGGCTGAGAGATGAATTGGGATTGGGTCACATCTATGAGTTGTGTAGATATTGGAATAATTCTAATTTGAAGGATTGTTTGTTTTCTGTTTATGTTAATGGTTATGTGATGTGTGGAAAGATGCAAGATGAATGTTCAGTATAACTCATTACATCCTAGTGATGCCTCCAGATGCATATGCAGTTACCTCCTACTGCTCCTCTAGGCGTCAAATATTACTTGTTCATATTGCATTAATAATTCCAAAATCATGCTACATACAAGGTATCGGAATATTTTATCTTGAAGCATACATGATGGCAAACACAATTGTATTGATATCTGACCTCTGTCAATGAGTATTTGTTAGAATTGTAAGGTGATAACTTAATTTTTAAAGGCTCAGGCCACACCCACTAGGAGTTAAAGGTATACACTCAAAAGAGTTGTGCTGGAGGGAATGAGATAAGCAAGCCCTGGCCCAGCATGAATCATAAGTATTTGTAACATGTGGCTACTGCAAACCGTGCTCCTTCCCAAGTGCTAGTATTTAGTATAATGACTGTGTGCATCCCATTTTCAGTTACCAAATGCAAATGGAAATTGCATGATTTGGGGCAGCTGACGTGAATATCCTTTCTTCTGAACCAACTTACAAGAAGATGGCTTCTTTATAATATCTTTCGTACAACATTAATTCCCTGGTAAAGTGTGAGATAAATCCTTATGTTTTAAATGAGTTAACTGTTGGCTTAGACACAGATGTCAACAAGTTAGAAGTTTAGGTCCACTTTTCAAAATGGTCAGAGATTGCTACTGGTGTTCCACAGGGGTCAGTTTTAGGCTCTATACTGTTCAACTTTTGTATTTTGATTTTTACATATCAGTAACACTTTTGGCTATCCACATATACTGATGACATTAAAATTAAGGTTGCCACCCGTCCCGTTGTCAGCAGGACACTCACGGGTTGAGCTGCCTCATCCCGTTGCCCACTGTGGAAAGTAGTGGGACTTGAAAAGTCCCACTTTTCAGTTGTACTGAATTGCCATGGAAAAGATGGTTACTTACGGCTTTTCCACGGCAATTCAGTTACGTCACCAACCCGGACCTGCAGGCAAAGCTGCTGCCTGTTAGGTCCGGGTGCTGTAATTCGTGCAGCAATTGGCTGCAATTCATGAAAGGGGTGGGGATTGGGCAGGAAGAGCCCTGCAAAGATCGCAGCTGTAGGAGCGCTTTGTTTTAAGCACTTCTACAGCCGCTAAAAAAAAAAAAGAAAAAACGAGATTTTTTTTTCTAACGAGCCAGACAGTCAGCCATCCATCCATTCATACAGCCATCCATCCATTCTTCCAAACAGCCAGCCATCCATCTATTCATCCAGCCAGCCATCCATCCATTCATTCAACCAGCCAGCCATCCATTCATTCAACCAGCCAACCATTCATGCAGCCAACCAGTCAGCCACCCATCCATTCAGCCAGCCAGCCATTCTTCCAACCAGCCAGCCATCCATTCATGCAGCCAGCCAGTCAGCCATGCATCCCTTCATGCAGCCAGCCAGCCATTCTTCCAGCCAGCCAGCCATTCTTCCAGCCAGCCATCCATTCATGCAGCCATCCATCCATCCATCCATCCATCCATCCATCCATCCATCCATCCATCCATCCATCCATCCATCCATCCAGTGATCTATCCATTCATCCAGCCATCTATCCATTCATCCAGCCAGTCATCCATCCAGTCATTCATCCATCCAGCTGCTACTCCCGCCAACCAGCTAGCCACTCCAGCAACCGGCCAGCCAGTCAGCTAGCCACTCCAGCAGCCAGCCAGCTAGCCACTTCAGCAGCCAGCCAACCAGCCACTCCAGCAGCCAGCTAGCCAGCTAGCTAGCCACTCCAGCAGCCATCCGTCATACCCATAACAGCATCTCCTTCACCGCTCCTGTGGTGATATCATGGTAGAGGGTGTGGCCAGTGTCGTATTGGCCACACCCCCATGTCCCACTTTGGCTCGCTGAAAAAGTGGCAACCCTATATTAAAACTGAAGCATTTTTAACATCATTACCAAATTATTTTGCTTTTAATTCATAAGTGTCCAATCTATTTAAATGGTTAAATAAAAATCAACAAATCTATGAATGGTTTTATATATTTTAGTCATTTCATGCCTGAACCACTATTTATTTTAGGAAATCATGTTATACATGGCTTGCTGGTATAAAAATATTCCCTTTTTGTAAATTCTTGCATATCACTGCTAGAATCTCCTTTTGTTCAGACTGAGAGTGCTTCTCAAACAATCTGGGAATGTAGAGCTGATAAGTATATTTTTTGGCACTTTAACTATTCAAAGTTCTGCACAGTCTTTATTTTTGCTTGACTGAAGTATTTATATCTTTGCTGGCATTGTTTTCTGATCTGTGCTGAGGCTTCCCATCCTATTGCTGTTGTGTTCTTAAAGTTGGTGGCTTTTGCAGTTGCCTGCCCCTACTGTAAATTTGATCTGAGACACTCCTCCCAGTCCCATCTCTTTAGCTCATTCTACCTAATACAGAGATCATTTGGGAAGGCCAAACCCCTTAGTCTCTTAACTTTGAATTATCTTCTGTTCCTGCTCTCTCCCTTTTTATTTTATAAAAAAAAAAAAAAAAAAAAAAAAGACTTTATTCAACTGCTTATATTTTTCTAATTTGTGTTTCTTCCTACTACTCTGTTACTTTATCTTGCTTTGCTTTTTCCTGCTATCTGCTGCCTGTTCTCTAAAGTGTTCGACAACATATTTTCTGTTGCACTTAATACTGCTTGTTTATGTTGTTTGTTTGTTGTTTGTCTTTCGGCTTTTCCCGGTTAGGGGTCGCCACAGTGGAACTCCGGTCCACTAATAATTGGCAGTTAGGTTTTTTTTTTTTTTTAATGGTGTCGAGTTGCCAGCCCAATGCCCAACCTTCAATGAAGGCATTCCCATTCAACGCATGTCTTTCGAACGCCCACTCAACTGCGGGGAGGATATGCAGACTCCACACAGAAGGCACTCCTAACCCAAGCCGAGAATCGAATGGGAGAACCTCTTGCTGTGAGGCAACAAAGCTACCGCTGAACCATCTAAATTGTTAAGTGTTATTCTTAGCTCTTAGTTTTGGTTTAAGCACTTAACTTTAGGCCCACCTCTTAGCTCTCCCTGGCCTTTCTCCCTAAGATTATGACAAATATGGATTGACAATTTCCTACAGTTTTTCCTGCCAGTCTGGTTGATATAGGCATCCTGAGACAGTGTAGCAACTGCCTCATGTACACAGACAACCATCTACTGCTACCACCTAGGAACACAATTTGTGAGCGATGCAATTACCTTAGGAACCTAGAGTCCAAGCTCTCTCCCCCTCAAGCCAGTATATCTGGCACTGAAAAGGTCGTCAACACAATCACTACACCTCAAACATCACCCACACATATCCAACACACACCTACATATGCGGAGATCCTCCATATAAACATACCCAAACAAAGGAGACCTCCGAGGCAAAAACACACGCAATCTCCACAGCCCTCCACACCACATACCATGCATAGTCCACATACCTGTGCCTCACAACCATTAAGGCTTCACCATAAACCCAACATATTAGTCATAGAAGACTCCATTGTAAGACACACAGATGTGCCTCTCACCAGGCTTGATAAGGAGAAAGTCACGGTTAGTTGTCTGAGAGGGGCCAAAATCTGCCATATTGCACATGCATTCAAGTCTCTCAACAACAGGTACTGTTATGACTCTGTCATAGTCCATGTTGGAGTGAATGACTTGAGACATACCTCTCTGGACTATATGAAGAGAGACATGATTGAGATTGCTGATTATGTGTCCCAGGCAGGTATGTCCCTAGCATTAAGCAGCACTCTGCCATCACCCAGAATAATGCCTCAATACAAACAGAAAATGATTGACTTTAACAATTGGCTTAGTTTCTGATGTCATTCCAGGGAGATCCAGTACCTGACAGACTAGGAAGATATAATCGACAGACCACGATGCTTTGCCAGAGATGGCCTGCATCTGTCTCACCTGGGTTTCAGGCTTCTGGCAAAGGCTCTTGCCTCCCCTATAGTGCCCTTTTTAGGAAAAGTGATGAGGTTAAAATTACCAACATAAAAATAAAAAAAAAGCAGAAATTAAAGGTCATGCTGCTAAACCCTAGGAGTCTAAACATGAAACTGCACTCATTACAAGCATTCCTAACCCTGGAAAAAGCTGACATATGTGCAGTCACAGAAACCTGGTTCAAAACTGCTTAGAGCACCCCAGCCTTACCTGGTTACTCATCCTATCATTACATTCAGACCCCAAACTGTGGGCAGTAAAGCCAAAGGAGGTGGAGTTTCAATACACATTAAAGGCATACACCCCTCCAGGCTGGTCAAACAGTATGACACACAGGAGACCGCCAGGTGCAGTTAACCATTGACAAGACCCTATTCAAATCATAGCTAGCTAGCGACCCCAAAATCAGACTCAAGATTCCCAATCTGTCTATTTGAACCTGTTCGAATCTATCAAGATTCAACCCTGATCCTGGGTGACTTTAACTTCCCAAACATAGATTGGAAGAACTACTCATGCAAGAACTCAAATGCCTAAAGATTCCTTGATTTTCCCAATGCAAATACCTTGGAACATCTAGTCGATACCCCCACAAGGGGTGATAATATCTTGGACTTGGTATTAACCAACATGGGTAACCACTGCAGCATCCCTATAGTATCATCCTCCATGGTAAGATCCAACCACAAAGCGGTCACTTACAAAGTCACCATCTCTCCCAACCCCGTCTAGCTAGGATCAGACATAAAAACTTCTCCAAAGCTGATTACAGCCTCCTGAGGGATGGTATAAACAGCTTCACAGCCCCCTCTTCCTCTCTAGGAACTGGCACCAGTATCCACAATTACACTAAAGCAATACACGAGCATTTATACAGATGCATGGAATCAGGAATAGCTGACAGGACTAAATCATTCACAGCAAACAAGAGTAAACCTGTCTGGTGGACATCTGCAATAAATAAACTCTATAACAAAAGGAAAACATTGCTGTCCAAGACCAAGAAGGAGCAGGTGCCCAACTGGAAGCAATGTCTCCTTAGCCTGAACAAGCAAATAAGAGCACTAGTGAAATCCTCCAAAGCAAACTTCAAGTTCAAATTGGCCACATCTACTAGAAACAACTATAAGGCCTTCTTCACATATGCCCACAATCTCAAAGGAAGCACTTAGATCTGGTCATAACTGGTGGTCAAGGACACCACATATACAAATGTCATAGATATAGCAAACTTGCTGGCTGACAGATTCAGCGAAAACTTCACCCCTCTGTCCCCCCATCAGTAAATCAGGACATCCCCAGTACCTGCCCCCTTTCCCTTATATCTAGGGAACAGGTCATCACTGCTCCTTCAAAGGCAAAAATACAGCCTATGGGACTCAATAACATCCCAGGCTGCATCCTACATGAACTCAGGCAAGAACTAGCAGCACCATTAGGCACCCTCTTCAACCAAAGCCTGAGTACTGGCTTCATCCCAGGTGAGTGGAGGACAGCCACTGTCATCCCTTTACACAAAGGTAGAGCACCCACTGATCCAGGAAATTATAGACCCATCAGCCTAACTAGCCTGATGTGCAAGGCCATGGAATGGATTATCATGGACCTCATTAACAAAGACATTGGCAACCTCCAAATACCTGATCCCACACAGTTTGGCTTCGTCAAGGGGAGGTCATGTCTACTAAATTTGGTTGACTTTTTTGAGACAGTCACAAAAGCCATGGACGAGGGGAAGACAGTGCACACTGCCTACCTTGACCTGTCCAAAGCCTTTGACACTATTCTCCACTCAGGCATAATAGATAAACTCTTTCAACTAGGCATCAATCCGTATGTTACCAGATGGGTGGCAAACTGGCTCACTAGCAGAACCCACATAGTCAAAATAGGGGAAGCCACCTCAAGCAGTAGACCCATAACAAGCAGCGTACCCCAGGGTTCAGTCTTGGGGCCTCTGTTATTTATTTTGCAGGCCAAAAACCAGTAGGCTATGGCTGATCAAGTTTGCAGATGACTGCAAGCCGGGAGATGTCATCAATTCCCCTAGTGATGTGGACATCTTCCAAGATCTCACTCAGACAAATGACTGGTGTCAGAAACATGGCCTCAAGCTGAATACCAAAAAATCATCAGCATCCCCTTTGGGGAGAGTGATGTCCCCATAAATTATCGCATTAATAACAATGTCCTAAGCACTTAATCAGTTGTCAGGGATTTGGGCACCCAGGTTGATAGCAACCTGACTTTTGACCACCGTGTTGCTTCCATTGTATGGAAAGCCTTCTACATGGCCCACCTCATAAGTAAGGGTATCTCATCCAGGGGAAAAGGAGGTCATAACATCCCTGTATTCTTCCCTTATAAGGCTCATTATTGAGTACAATGCCCCTTCTGGTATGTACCTCGCAAAGCACATGCAGCAGCTGGAGAGACCACAGAGGTTCCTCACCAGGAGAATCCAGGGCCTCAAACATCTACCATACACAGATAGGCTAAAAGCCCTATCCATCTACTAAGTTTCATACAGACTCTTCAGAAGTGACCTCTATCTGGCATACAAGATGATCATGGACCCCACCTTGATGGGACTGCTGCATATCCACAAGTCAAGCTCCATTCGACTAACCCACATGCATGGCCTCAACCTGGTCTGTGACATCAACAAGACTTGTTGGCGGGACAGATTTGTGTCCCATGGACTCCCCCATCTATGGAATAGACTCCATCTCCACATCAAGCAGAGTACCTCTTTACCTCTTTTTAAGCACAACCTGGGGAACTGGATGGGAAACAGAACATATACCCCTGGGATTCCACCCATGTCCTTGCTGGGCAGGGGCATTGGATGCTGATTTGTCTGAATATGGGCTAAATTCTTGGTTAGGCTTATTAGGGCCTCAGGGCCAATAGCCTAGTAACCTCCTATGATCCTGCTATGATCCTATACAGGAAGCGACTGAATACAGATACGTGGTGTGTATGTATATATATATATGTTCTAGCTTAACATTTAAAAAATGTATGTGCTGCTAAGACATTCTAAAGAGGCAACCTCTACATATTAGAAAGTGTTCAAATAAATTACTAAAGAAATTAAGTGGTGCAGAACAATCAGATATCAGGAATGTGTAGCTAAACTTAACTTTATCTTCTATCACTTATCATATCGCTGGTCACTCCACGAGGAAGAAACACAACTTATGCTCAATAATGAGTTGCTGCAATCAGGGCAAACTTCTTGTAGGGCATATTCTACCTTAAAAATAGCAAAATGCAGATCCACTCTTAGATTGAGGTTTATCACCCAAAGTATTGTGAGATCATGGAACAGACTGCCATTACAAGTAAGGAAATATAACTCACTAGAATTATTCAAGGAGTCATTAGATACTTGGTTTGGTTCAAATGTCTACTCTATGACCTTAGTACCTGCGATATGATTATCTTTGATTTTTGCACAGCTTACCAAAAATTATGAAGATGCATGCAGATCTTGCTTTGAAAGAAGAGAACATTATGGTATAATATCAGAAATACAGTTGTTATGAACATAGTGAGTGTCTTCTGTGTCTCCACAATACATTCACATTAAAAAAACATCCATTGGTCCCAAAATGGACTCTTGAAAGGATGTTTCTGGTTACAGTTGTTGGGCAAGAACCTGATGTCTTCCAACTGAGCATCTAAGGCTGGGGTCTATTTTATCTTATCGAAAATTCAGTTCAGTGAACTGCATGTACATCGGAAATGCAGTTCAGTGAACTGTTAATAGTGAGATCGTAGTATAGTGAATATTGAAAAATTTGCCCTTTCCTCAGTGTAGTGCGATCTCGGCATTGGTATATATAATTAGTGGGGGGTGTTGGAGGGCGCAGTCCCCCACAAAAGTGAATTTGCTGAACTGCATTTCTGATGTACATGCAGTCCGCTGAATTCAGTTTTTGATAAGATAATATAGACCCCCCCCCCCACCTGCTAAGGTAATGTTGCTTGACTGATATAGTATGGGGGCTAAAGATGAGACCATGCATTGTAAGAGGATTATCAGAGTAGCTAACTATGTGAAATGCCTTTGACAGATCCAGAAAGGAAACGTGTGAGTTCTTCTTTGTCCATGTTCCCTGGAATAAAATAAATAATTTGTAATGAAGGCATTGCAAACAGTAAATAGTACTGATACCGTGCAAAATCAAGCACCATATGTCCCCTGAAAGTGAAAACTGAAGACCTTTAGCTTTAGAACATACACAAGTACAGTAATGTGTTCGGTAATGTGCATTCCAGTTGCTCTTTCAGATTACCTTTTGTAATCCGTTTTTCCTAAACTTATTTTCTTTGCACATTGAATTTAATATGACATTCAAGTAAAATAATAGTGCATTGTGTTTTCAGAACAACCTTTCTGCAGAAAAATTATACCTGCTACTAGTGAGAGCTTGTAATGCAGTGACATATCTTGTACCTGGCATAAACAACAGAACTGCACAGATCAAGCAACAGTGTCCTCAGTGCATAACATAGCAGTTGCTCCATATCCAGCAATCGACACTGGGTGACAGGCCACTACAAACAATTATTCCAATCTGAAGATTTACTCTAATTGTATTGATCAGGCTAATTCAACTCATGACACCTTATAACAAGGGTTGATTAACGGGTCATTAGCATAACCTCTGATCCCGACTTATTGCTTTTCTTTTTAATGACAAAAACAAATGAAGGGGGAGGGAGTGTTGTATTTTGGATTTGTCACAATTAGCGAGGTTACTGTGCAAATGATGTATTCATAGCAACAAAGTGAGTAGGTTACCTGCTAATTATAGTGCTGTTTTACATACTGTATCTAGAATTTTCAAGTACATCACCTAACTCACTGAATTCCCTCAGTGCAAAAAGCCAGCTGAAAAAAGTGTTCAGCTTTGCAAAATGATAGCTGATGATTTCTGAAATCATTAGAAATTCCAGGCAATATTTCAGCTTTTATCTTATGTCTCTTGCCATAATACATAAGCCTAAAACAAGATCTTCAATATGAAAATGGAAACAAATCTCTAAAACCACTATGAGGACAGATAAGGAATAAGAAACAACATATCTAGGATAACCTAAGAAAAAAAAAAAACAGTAACACCAGGATATCATCAAGACACTTCCATTATTAAAAAAACTAAATTAGGACACTGTCAGGTCAGTGATAGGTGGACCTTTTTGATAGATAAGTCTAGCTAATATTTCATAAAGGCTTTTCTCATAATGCAGACACTGACGATCAGAGATAATTCTCTGGTCAGCAGCAATATCATCCACCACCTTTTCACTTGGTTTTATTAAAAATTTAGACATAAAACTAGGGGATCTGTAGAATACCTTAACATACGAGCTGTAGATGGCAGAGAAAAAGATTAGTTCAGAGAAACGATATAAATGTTGTAACAATATATATGAATTTTCAATAAATTTAAAAAAATGCAAGGTTAATTCTCCTTTACACATAAGGTATTTGTACTGAATTGAAAAGTGTCTTAGATATTTTTCATGCATAATAACAGATCCACATTTTCTGTTACTTCTGGTTAATTCATTGCTGACTCCAGAAGCATGACAAGAAATAAAACTGAAAAAGTCCATATTAACTGCTCACTGTTTTAGCCACGGAGGTCCTAAAGTAGCCCACACATACAGCTGTTTAATCAAGGCTAAGCATCGCATCACTAAGTGGTGTTACATCATCAGTGCATTCTGGACATACCATAGCTTTCAATGTAAAAACAGTGATGCTATTCTGCAGTCTTTAAATAATGTCTACAAACTCTGAATACATAGCTTACTATGAAGACTGAAGGAGGACTGTGCAAAGTCTTGCATGTCTCATTGACACCTTGAGCCATATTTCTGACTTTCAGGCTACTCTAGTTCACCAAACAGTAACAACAAAAACAAATGTGATCAGTCATCCTGTTTTTATTTGGACTCTGCAAGGTAAGCAGATGTCATTGCATCTATAAGAACTGATAATTTGACAGTCATGCTGCCCTTGCAGCTCACCATTAATGTGCATGACACCTTCTTTGCAACACGTAAGTACACATATACTCACACAAAACCACAGGCAAGCACATACACTTACACAAATAAACATGCCTTCACATGCGCACACACACACACAATCACACAAAACATGCATACATACAACAAAACACATACTTGCATGTGTGCAAACATACCTGCACACACCCACACACACAAATACACAGAAACACACATACAAACAGATACAATACGTGCTTGCACTTGTGTAAACGCACACATACACACACTTGTGAGCACAAGTACACATGCACAAATATACATAAATACATTTAAAAACAAAAACACACTATTGCACACAAACAAACACACCTAAGCATGTTCACACACACAAACACATACATGTCACTTTCAGTATTCCTGTAAGGAAAGTAATATTGTTAATCCTAACTACATAGTCATTATATGCACATAAACACATACATGTCACTTTCAATGTTTCTATGAATTCTAACCACATAGTCATTGATGAATGACATTTTAAATGTGATCTTCTGTGATGTTCTGGCATTCTCATATATTCACTGGATATATTTTCAGCATCATCACCATTTATTTGTAAAGATCACATTCAGCATCAGTTATCATAGGGGTCAAAGCTTTCAGAACAGGGTTTTAAAATGAGGAATGTCATGTAATACAATGTGTTCCATTAGTCACTGTGATCATAAAGCTTTTAATGTATTATGTACAATATGGTTTCATGGCTTTACAGTGTGATGTGTGCCCTTTATAACAAGAATGTTTCATTAGTTTTCTCTTTGTCTGCATATTTCTTCATCTAACTTTTTGTTTACAATCTCTGTTCTTAAAGTCTGCCAAATTTGTTTAGCTGGATTAAGTCACAGAAGGAACATTGTTGCTAAATGTATGTTTAAACAATAAGGTTACAGGTTTAGATTCAGTAACAGAATACAATGACCTTCTAGTCTCTGAACATGTTACTCAATTTTTGTCTCTATGGAATGCAATTTGCTCTGGCAATTCCATTAGTTTTATTGACACAGTGTATAACAATATTACACTGGCCCACTAGCTTAAAGCCATTTTCCTATGAGCTGTTCTTTGATAATCTTACAATTGTGTAAACTCATATTTGCTTAAAGGGGAATATTACCCGTCTTCACATGTTCTGGCATTCTGAATATAACCTGCTCTCTCAGTCACGGTATCCTTCGTTGTCAAAGCTCTTCATACAACTTACTTAGGAATCATATGACACAATTATCAGCAATCCCCACATAGCTTTTTTTCCTTTTAGAATTTACAGGATGCCCAGAAAGCTGATCAGCTACTTTCCTTTATTTGCCGTACTGCATTGCTACCTAGTATGGTTGCAGTCTTAAAAGACTCTCCCTCAATAGTATGGATATGAGTTGAGGCTATTGAATACAGTCAGTAAAGTTTGTCTGTCATGAGAGTTAATTTTTTGCCATATTTGTACATGTGAATGTGTTTGCATTGCTAGGTAAGGACCAGACCATCTTTTTCAGTCTGTCAGTATCTCCTGTCTGCTTCAAACTGAGGTCTGCTTACACAGTCTGTGCTGATGTTCATCCTGTATTTAGCTCAAAACAGACCCCCAAAGCCTCTTAGACTAACATTTACTTTTAACAATGTAGTTCTTTTATGGAACATGTACTAACACCATTTTCATCTTTGCCGCATACCTCTCAACTGTTCAGATTTTCACAGAATGTCCAGATTTTTGCCTTATATTTTTAGTCTGTTCCTCATAAAATGTGTGATTTTCTGACAATCACTGAGGATCAAAGCTACTAAATAATGACATACATAGCCAGCTTTAGGCACGAGTGAACCCTGCAGTTGCTAGGGGGCCCCAATCACAGCAAGTTACTTTATTTTATTTTGATATTTTTTACGTTTGTCAAACAAAAGCTATTACAGCAATCTTCTGTACTTAACAAACCAGGTAGGTAATAATAACGCTTATTTACACCTCCTTTACAAATCAAAGCTATCTCTGGCTATAATAACAGAGTTCTGTCAAGTTATAGGCTTCACAATTTCAATATTTTACAGTTGACATAGTGCCCTTCACTTAATTAAATCTTTGTGATAGGCATTCCTTCCTCTGAAACTAAAATGACAGCCAGCATTAGGCATCTGCAGTACCTGTGGCTGCAAAGAGCCCCTCAATTATCATTGACTGAGAAGGGGCCCCATAAAAGCTGCTAAATGTAGGGGGGGGGAAGGAGAAAAAAAAATTACTAATTTTCCAATCATTTACTTTATCCAAAAATGGGTTCTGATATGATCTTGTTAAGATAAGGCTGATAATCAGTAAATGAACATGAGCAAGGTAAACACTAGAGGTCAGCAGCTCAGAGTGACTGATCTTAGCGCTTATCTTGGATTTTAAAAAGAGATGATGCACCTGATTCTCATAGGATCATAGGAAGCCTCAACTTGGTCTGTGACATCAATAGGACTTGTTGGCGGGACAGATTTGTGTCCCAGGGACTCCCCCATCTGTGGAATAGACTCCCTCTCCACATAAGCAGAGTACCTCTGTACCCCTTTTTAAGCACAATCTGGGTAACTGGATGGGAAACAGAAAATACATCCCTGGGATTCTACCCATGTCCCTGCTGGATAGGGGCATCAGGTTCTGGCTTGTCTAAACATGGGATAAACTCTTGGCTAGGCTTAGAAGGGCCTCAGAGCTAATAGCCTAGTAACTTCCTTTGCATGTGGGTTACTCGAGTGGAGCTTGACTTGCAGATATGCAGCAGTCCCATCAAGGCGGGGTCTGAGATCGCCTTGTATGCCAGACAGAGATCACCTCTGAGGAGTATATGAAACTGAGTAGAGGGATAGGGCTTTTGGCCTATCTGTGTATGGTACACTTTTGAGGCCCTGGTGAGGAACATATGTGGTCTCTCCAGCTGTTGCATGTGTTTTGCAAGGTACTTGCCGAATGGGGTCTTGTACTCAATAATGGGCCTTATAAGGGAAGAATACCAGGATGTTATGACCTCCATGTCCCTGGATGAGTTACCCTTACTTATGAGGTGGGCCATGTAGTAGAGGCTACCACATCTATGGAACAGGCTCCCCATTCATGTGAAGCAGAGTTCCTCCCTAACCCAATTCAAGTGCAACTTGGATAATTGGATGGGAAACTGGAAATTCATCCCTGGTTTGGCACCTATGTCTCTAATGCAAATAGGTAACCTGTAAATGGTTCATCTCCCAGGCCCATGCTTACACTTATCAAGGGTGTCATAACTTGTCAGAGATTTGAGATGCATGGCTAGGCTTAAAAAGGCCCTTGTGGTCATTAGACTAGTAAACAGCTATGAACCTATGAACATGGTGGTCAAAAGTCAGGTTTTTATGAGTGCAGTTTCATGTTTAGACTCCTAGCATTTAGCAGCATGACGTTTAATTTACATTTTGTTGAAATTTTTATGTTGGTAGTTTCCTAAATAGGGCAATATGGGAAGGCAAGAGCCTTTGCCAGAAGCCTGAATCCCAGGTGAGACAGATGCAGGCCATCTCTGGCAAAGCATTGTGGTCTGTCAATCATATCTTCCCAGGCTATCAGGTACTGGATCCCCCCCCCTGGAATGACACCAGAAACTAAGCCAATTGTTAAGGTCAATCATTTTCTGTTTGCATCATTCTGGGTGATGGTAGAATGCTGCTTAAGGATAGGGACATAGCTGCCTGGGACACATATTCAGCAAGTTCAATCATGTCTCTCTTCATATAGTCCAGGGAGGTACAACTCAAGTCATGCATGCCAACATGGACTGTGACAGAGCCATAACAGTACCTGTTGTTGAGAGACTTGAGTGTGTATATGATATGGCGGATTCTGGTCCCTGACAGACAATTAACTGTGACTTTCTCCTTATCCAGCCTGGTGAGATGCACATCTGTGTGTCTCACAATGGAGTCTCCTATGACTAATATGTTGGGTTTATGGTTAAGCCTTAATGGCTGCGAGACACATTTGTATGGACTATGCATGGTATGTGGTGTGGAAGGCTGTGGAGATCATGTGTGGTTTTGCCTCGGAGGTCTCCTTTGTTTGGGTATGTTTTTGTTGAGGACCTCCGCATATGTAGGTGTGTGTTGTGTAGATGTGGGTGGTGCTTGAGTTGTAGTGATTGAGCAACCTACTCAGTGCCAGATATACTGGCTTGTGAGGGAGAGAGCATAGATTCTAGGTTACTAATGTAATTGCATCTCTTGCAAATGGTGTTCCTAGGTGGTAGTAGTAGATGGTTGTCTGTGTACATGAGGCAGTTGCTACACTGTCTCAGGATGCCTATATCAACCTGACTGGCAGGAGAAACTGTAGGAAATTGTCCATCCATATTTGTCTGAATCTGAGGGAGAAAAGCCAGGGAGAGCTAAGGGGTAGGCCTAAAGCCCAAGTGCTTAAATCAAAACTAAGAGGCTTAGAATAACACAATTTAAACAACCAGAAAGAAATGCAACAGAAAATCACAACTGAACAATTTAGAGAACAAGCAGCAAGTAGCAGAAGAAGCAAGATGAAGTAATAGAGTAGCAGGAGGAAACACAAATACCATAAAAGCAGCTGGATAAAGTTTTTTTTTTTTTTTTTTTTTTTTTTTTATTGTAAAGTGGAAAGGGAGAGAGGAGGAAGAAAAGGTAATTCAAGGTTAAAGAACAAAGAGGTTGGGCCTTCCCAAATGATCTCTGTATTAGGTAGAATGAGCTAATGAGATGGGGCTGGAAGGAGTGTCCCAGATCAAATTTACAGCAGGAGCGGACAACTGCAAAAGCCACCAACTTAACAAAATTCAGCCAGAGGTCAGCAAATATATAAATGCAGACACAGAAAAGTAAATAATTCAGTCAAGCAAATAATGGATGTTTCTCCTCTTTCCAGGAGTTTTATAAATATTGACAAAACATCACATACTATTACTTGCAACATCTTTGTAAGAGAACTCTGGGCAAAGTGATAAATAATAGCAGAATAAAGAATCAAAATCAGGAACACTTTTAAATTACTCCAATTCACTTACAAAATTAAAAGAATAACACATTTTGCATCAACATGCATTTTCGGGACAATAAGAAGTATGGAACTCTGATGTCTGGATTTATTAATCATCTGTCATCCTGAATGATTTATCAGCAAATCAGACTTTTCATGGGAGACAGAGCAAAATTATGAGGCAAAATCAGGGACATTCTCTGAAATTTGGGGCAGTGGCAGGTATGCATTACTATTCACTGAGGTAAATAAAAGTGGCTTACTCCTGCTGCTGTTTGATGACTGCTAAACAGTCAATGATCTGGTGTGGCAGTACCAGTGCTGAAAAATGTATTGCTATTTGCCGAATTTAGTATAAAACCAGTATCAATATGACTTTTGCACGAGCATGAGTCACAAGACTAACAAGCTGTTAATAATTTATTTCACTTTGTAGCACAAACATCATCAGCATTACAATTATGCTTGTGTGTGTGTGTGTGTGTGTGTGTGTGTGTGTGTGTGTGTGTGTGTGTGTGTGTGTCTGTCTGTCTGTCTGTCTATGCGTGTGTGTGTGTGTGTGGGTGGGTTTCTGTGTGTCTGTGCTCGTGTGTGTATTAGCGGGACATGGTTGCATTGCATGTAATAGTAACAATTTGGCCATGTTTTCTTTCACTTACCATCACAAACATAGATGTTACACATGATAGATGGCTATCTTTGGTAGTTTGTCAGCCGGAGGATGTGTATGATAGCAACTGTTCTTTGCCGCAGTGGTGCAGTGAGTAGTACTGCCATTTCACAGTGCTTTGCTCTGGTTGAGGTCTTGGCTGTAGCTTTTTTCTCTGTAGAGTACACACAGACCATAGGGTTACCACTTGTCTCACTTTGCGAGGGACAGTCCCTCTTTGGGTAGTTGTGCCCTGTATAAAAAAAAAATTTGTAAAAATGGCAAATGTCCTGAGATTTTAGGACAAAAATATTTCATATATTGTATGTAATAGTTGCATTAAACAGTTATTCTGTATCTAAAACACCTAAATGTTATAAGAAACAGAGTAAGCAACTAAAATGCTACAAGAATAAGCTTTTATTTAGGCAAACAAGTGAAGTTCTGTCCTTTGTACTGGCTGTGGGTGTGTTTCAGCCTGCAAAATCTGACATTTGTACCAAAAATGCCCCACTTTGGGCATTTGAAAAGGTGGCAACCCTACAAGACCACATAGTGCAATGTTAAACTCTTACTCATGTCCCCCCCCCCATCTTTTTTTGTCTCTTTTATCTTTTTTTTCAGTGCAATATTAATCATTAGTGCAATTATCCTTTGTGCAATATGCTGTACCTTAGTTAAAGTATTGTAATGTGCAATACCCCATATCCTAGTGTGAGTGGTAACTAACACAAAAGGCTCCCCCTTTCATGTCACTACTATATGTGGTATCAAACTCATCTAATACATTGGGTATGATCAACAGTGTGCCTATGTCAGGCGTTGCTGTTATATATGTGGGGTAACATAAGTGAGTGTAGTATCTGTCATATCTAATTATGTAACCTATATGTTTGGTCTACATTTGTGTCTATGTTTATCTGTGCAGTTGTAACATAAGCAATTTCTTGTGGGATCAATAAAGCATTTCTGATTCTGACACCCTTCCTGTCTGTGTATGCATTTATCCATATGCTCTGGTTAACCCCAGCACCTCAAAAACATGCAGCAGGTTAAATGGAATTCCTCCAGTTTACCTGAAGGCAAATAAGCAGAATGTGTGTGTATGCTCTTGTGTGCAAGAGCATCTGTGCAAAAAATATCATTGATTTTATCAGTGCACACACACACACACACACACAAGCACATGCACACGCACACGCACACAAAATTATTCTGGGTAGCAGTAAAAAAAAACAATGCAGTTAATAAGTAAGGGGGTGAAACAGTATTTCAGTCCTGCACACACTGCGACTATCCATCTGTAACATGGGCCAACACTGTGTTGAATACAATCCTGTCATAATGAAAGAGCACTGAAGCTACAGTTCAGTCTGTGCGTAATGCTCCTAAAGCTCTCTAGCATTAACTAAAAGGTTGATTAGGAGGGTTGGCAGTAATAGGGTGATACATGGACTGGAAGTTTCCAGGGGACATGCTGGGGGCCCCCAAAATGCTAACACCAGCTCTGATAACATATATTTGAGTTTCAGACCTCATATCATTCAGACAATACATGTAATCACAAATCCTGTTATTGTGTCAGCTTTCTTAGTTTATAAGAGAAATATTTAAAATATGTCCCTATTCTTGGGCCTTTATCCCCTCATTAGTCCAGATTTCTTGCTCTAAGAGATTGAGAGGTATGCTTTATATGCTTTGCCACTGTCTCATATCGCTTTTTAGACCATATAAAACCTGCTTCTTATGATCTTGCGGCTAAGTCTGTTGCAATCTGCAGAGCACTTCTAAGCTCATGTCAATGCTTGTATGAAGACATTGGTCTCCAGCCACAAAAAAAATAATGATGTATTTAGGAACAATCCTCTCTTTTTGGACTCCTGGTACAAATAAACTATGTAACAAAAGAAAAAAAAATCCCCTTACAAATAATCTGAAAACCTCCCATTCTAAAGCTACTAAAGAAACAAAGAACATAGAAATGAAATCAAATGACCAAGGCCAAGTATGAAATTAAATTTGTAACAATTTGCAAGGACAACCATTAAATGTTTCTTCAGCTACATTAGGAATCCTGAAATAATGCCCTGTACTGAATCAATTCATAACAATACAATTTACTCAGACTCTGAAAGCATGTCTAACATAGTAGTTGACAAATTCAGTTCAGTTTTCTGTCTCCTCCCAACTTTCCCCTCATGTTTCATTCTCTCTATATACACCCAAAAATCACTTCCAAGCAAGTTTTAAAAGCTTTCTCTGGGGTAAAAAAAAAAAAACACTACTTCACTGAAGTCTGACAATTTATCAGGGTGTTTCCTTGTCAGTATGAAATGCATTGTCTCATAAACCCTG